>NC_082341.1:157737419-157952700 GCF_027477595.1 Haemorhous mexicanus | reverse complement strand
ACCAAGCTGATTCTCAATCCCATTCCCAAACCCCAGAATTCCCAGATTTTCCAGAATGTTCCAGAACGTTCACTCCCACATGTTGAGCTGCCGGACCAAGCTGATCCCCATTCCCAAACCCCCAGAATTCCCCCGGAGTCTTCCAGAATGTTCCAGAACACTCCCACATGTTGAGCTGCCTGACCAAGCTGATCCCCATTCCCAAACCCCCAGAATTCCCAGAATTCCCCCGGAATGATCCAGAACGTTCACTCACACATGTTGAGCTGCCGGACGAAGCTGATCCCCATTCCCAAACCCCCAGAATTCCCCCGGAATGTTCCAGAACGTTCACTCACACATGTTGAGCTGCTGGATGAAGCTGATCCCCACTCCCAGACCCCCAGAATTCCCAGAATTCCCCCGGAATGTTCCAGAACACTCACACATGCTGAGCTGCCGGACGAAGCTGATCCCCATTCCCAATCCCCCAGAATTCCCGGATTTTCCGGAATGTTCCAGAACGTTCACTCCCACATGCTGAGCTGCCGGACCAAGCTGATCCCCAATCCCAGACCCCCAGAATTCCCTAGAATTCCCCCGGAATGTTCCAGAACGTTCACTCCCACATGTTGAGCTGCCGGACCAAGCTGATCCCCAGTCCCACTCCCAGCATTCCCAGAATTCCCGGATTTCCCCCGGAACGTTCCAGAACACTCACAGACGTTGAGCTGCCGGACAAAGCTGATCCCCATTCCCAAACCCCCAGAATTCCCGGATTTTCCGGAATGTTCCGGAACACTCCCACATGTTGAGCTGCCCGACCAAGCTGATCCCCATTCCCAAACCCCCAGAATTCCCAGAATTCCCCTGGAACGTTCCAGAACGTTCACTCCCACATGTTGAGCTGCCTGACCAAGCTGATCCCCAATCCCAAACCCCCAGAATTCCCGGATTTTCCAGAATGTTCCAGAACGTTCACTCACAGACGTTGAGCTGCCGGACGAAGCTGATCCCCATTCCCAAACCCCCAGAATTCCCGGATTTTCCAGAATTTTCCATGGAGCACTCACACATGTTGAGCTGCCGGACGAAGCTGATCCCCATTCCCAAACCCCCAGAATTCCCAGATTTTCCGGAATGTTCCAGAACACTCACACATGTTGAGCTGCCGGACGAAGCTGATCCCCATTCCCAAACCCCCAGAATTCCCGGATTTTCCGGAATGTTCCAGAACGTTCACTCCCACATGTTGAGCTGCCGGACGAAGCTGATCCCCAATCCCGCTCCCAGCATTCCCAGACCCCCAGAATTCCCGGATTTTCTAGAATTTTCCATGGAGCACTCACACATGTTGAGCTGCCGGACGAAGCTGATCCCCAATCCCAAACCCCCAGAATTCCCAGATTTTCCAGAATGTTCCAGAACGTTCACTCACACATGTTGAGCTGCCGGACGAAGCTGATCCCCATTCCCAAACCCCCAGAATTCCCGGATTTCCCCCGGAATGTTCCAGAACACTCACACATGTTGAGCTGCCGGACGAAGCTGATCCCCATTCCCAAACCCCCAGAATTCCCTAGAATTCCCCCGGAATGTTCCAGAACGTTCACTCCCACATGTTGAGCTGCCCGACCAAGCTGATCCCCATTCCCAAACCCCCAGAATTCCCAGAATTCCCCTGGAATGTTCCAGAACATTCACTCACACATGTTGAGCTGCCGGACGAAGCTGATCCCCATTCCCAAACCCCAGAATTCCTGGATTTTCCGGAATGTTCCATGGAACACTCACACACATTGAGCTGCATGACCAAGCTGATCCCTAATCCCACTCCCAGCATTCCCAGAATTCCCCTGGAATGTTCCAGAACATTCACTCACACATGTTGAGCTGCCGGACGAAGCTGATCCCCATTCCCAAACCCCCAGAATTCCCAGAATTCCCCCGGAATGTTCCAGAACGTTCACTCCCACATGTTGAGCTGCCCGACCAAGCTGATCCCCAATCCCAGACCCCCAGAATTCCCGGATTTTCCAGAATGTTCCAGAACGTTCACTCCCACATGTTGAGCTGCTGGACCAAGCTGATCCCCAATCCCAAACCCCCAGAATTCCCGGATTTTCCGGAATGTTCCAGAACATTCACTCCCACATGTTGAGCTGCCGGAGGAAGCTGATCCCCAATCCCAAACCCCCAGAATTCCCGGATTTTCTAGAATTTTCCATGGAGCACTCCACATGTTGAGCTGCCGGACGAAGCTGATCCCCATTCCCAAACCCCCAGAATTCCCCCGGAATGTTCCAGAATGTTCCAGAACACTCACACATGTTGAGCTGCCGGACCAAGCTGATCCCCACTCCCAAACCCCCAGAATTCCCGGATTTTCTAGAATTTTCCATGGAGCACTCACACATGTTGAGCTGCCGGACGAAGCTGGCCATGTTGTTGTGTTTGAAGTACTTGGGCAGCACCTCCTTGGAGAACTGGCCCTGGTCGAACACGTGGAAGCTGCTCCCGCTCTGCCAGGGGGGAAAAATGGGACAAAATCGGGAAAAAACGGGAATTTTTAGGGATTTTTGGGGAATTTTGAGGGATTTTTTGGGGATTTTTGGGGGTTTTTTGGGACTTTTTGGAGATTTTTTTTGATTTTTGGGGAATTTTTTGCGAATTTTTACAGATTTTTTTCAATTTTTGGGGAATTTTGAGGGATTTTTTGGGATTTTTTTTTGATTTTTGGGGAATTTTTCTGAATTTTGAAAGATTTTTTTCGATTTTTGGGGGAATTTTTGTGAAATTTTAGGGATTTTTTTAATTTTTGGGGAGTTTTTTGGCATTTTTTTTGATTTTTAAAGATTTTTTGGGAATTTTTAAGAATTTTTTTCAATTTTTGGGGAATTTTTTGTGAATTTTCAGTGATTTTTTTTGACTTTTGGGAGGACTTTTGTGAATTTTTAGGGATTTTTTTTTCAATTTTGGGGGATTTTTTGTGAATTTTCAGGGATTTTTTTCAATTTTGGGGGAATTTTTTGTGAATTTTGAGGGTTTTTTGATGTTGGGTTTTTTTGGTGAATTTTTTGGGATTTTTTTCAATTTTTGGGGAATTTTCTGGGATTTTTTTTTATTTTTAAGGATTTTTTTGGAATTTTTGGGGATTTTTTTCAAGTTTTTGGGAATTTTTGTTAATTTTTAGGGATTTTTTTCAAATTTTGGAGAATTTTTTGTGAATTTTTAAGGATTTCTTTAATTTTTGGGGAATTTTTTTGGATTTTTTTCAATTTTTGAGGATTTTTTTGTTATTTTAAAGGATTTTTTTCAATTTTGGGGAACTTTTGTGAATTTTTAGGGTTTTTTTAATTTTTGGGGAATTTTTTTGGATTTTTTTCAATTTTTGGGGAATTTTTTGTGACTTTTTAGGGATTTTTTTTCGATTTTTTAGGGAATTTTTGTGAATTTTTAGGGATTTTTGTCAACTATTGGGAAACCTTTAGGGATTTTTTTGATTTTGGGGGGATTTTGTGGAATTTTTAGGGATTTTTTTCAATTTTGCGGGATATTTTTGTGGATTTTGAGGGATTTTTTTCAATTTTTGGGGAATTTTTTGGGATTTTTTTTGATTTTTGTGGATTTTTTTGGAATTTTTAAGGAATTTTTTCAATTTTTGGGGAATTTTTGTGCATTTTAAAGGTTTTTAATTTTTTTTTTTAATTTTTAAGGATTGTTTTCAATTTTGGGGGGATTTTTGTGAATTTTGAGAGATTTTTTTCGACTTTTGGGAAATTTTTTGGATTTTTTTCAATTTTTGGGGTTTTTTGTGAATTTTTTTTGATTTTTGAGGATTTTTTGGGAATTTTTAAGGAATGTTTTCAATTTTTGGGGATTTTTTTGTGAATTTTGACGGATTTTTTTCAATTTTTGGGGAATTTTGGTGAACTTTAAGGATTTTTTTTTGAGGATTTTTTTTAATTTTTAATGATTTTTTTTCAGTTTTTGGGGAATTTGTGTGAATTTTTACGGATTTTTTTAATTTTCGGGGGATTTTTGTGAATTTTTAGGGGTTTTTTTTATTTTTGGGGAATTTTTTTGGATTTTTTTCGATTTTTGAGGATTTTTTTTTAATTTTTAAGGATTTTTTTCAATTTTTGGGGAATTTTTGTGAATTTTGAGGGATTTTTTTTGATTTTTGGGGAATTTTTGTGAATTTTTTTTTTTAATTTTGGGGGTTTTTTTGAAATTTGCCACCCCACCAGGATTGGGGGCAGCTTTTTGTGGGATCCCAGAGAATTCCAGGATTTTATTGAGAATTTCAGGGATGAAACATCCAAAATTCCTTGGGAATTCCGTCCTGGAATTGGGAATTCCTGCCCAAAATCTCATGGGATCTTCAGGAGAAAATTATTAGAAAAAGAAAAAAATTCCTTGGAATAAAAAAGGGAAACTTCTGGGGGAAAAAAGGAGAAAAATCAGGGAAAAAAAAGGAAATTCCGTGGGAAAAGAGGGAAAAATCCAGAGGGGAAAAAGGAGAAAATTCCTGGGAAAATGAGAAAATTATTTGGGAAAAAAAAAGGAGAAAATTCCAGGGAGAAAAAGAGGAAATTTTTTGGAAATAAAGGAGAAAATTCCTGGGAAAATGAAGGTGGTTGAGGAAAAAAAGTGGAAATTTCTGGGGAAAAAAGGTGAAAAATCTGAGAGAAAAAGGAGAAAATTCCTGGGGAAAAAAGAAAAATCCTGGGGGAAAAAAGAGGAAATTTCTGGGGAAAATAGGAGAAAATTCCTTGAGAAAAGGAGAAAATTCCAGGGAAAAAAAAAAAAAAAAGGGAATTTCTTGGGAAAAAGAGGAAAATTCCTGTGAAGAAAAAGAAGAAAATGTCTTGAAAAAATTCCTTTAAAAATAGGGAATTTCTTGCAGAAAAAGAGGGAAATTCCTGAGGAAAATAAAGGTGGAAATTCCTTGGGAAAAGAAAAAAAATTCCATGGAAAAAAGGAGGAACATTTCTGGGGAAAAAAAGGAGAAAATTCCTGGAAAAAAGGAGAAAAATCCTGGGGAAAAGGGGAAGAAATTCCTTGGAAAAATTAAAAAAAGTCCTGGGGAAAAAAGGGAATTTATTGGGAAAAAGGAGGAAATTCTGGGGATAAAAAGGAGAAAATTCCTGGGGAAAAGGAGAAAATTCCGTAGAAAATAAAGGAGGAAATTCCCGAGGAGAAAAGAAGAATTTCCTTGGAGAAAGAGGAGAAAATTCCTTGAAAAGAGGAGGAAATTGCTTGGAAAAAAGGAGAAAAATCCTGGGAAAAAAGAGAAAAATCCTGGGAAAAAATGAGAAAATTATTGGGAAAAAAAGAGGGAATTTCTTGGGAAAAAGGAGAAAATTCCTGGGAAAAAAAATGAGAAAATTCTTTGGGAAAAATGAGAAAATTCCTTAAAATAAAAAGAGGAAAATCTTTTTAAAAAAACACGAATTCTTTAAATCCAGAAAAAAACCCCCCAGGAATTCTTGAAGAGCCCAAAAATCGGGGAATATTCTTAATTTCTTGAGCAGGAAATTCCCAAAAAATCCGGGAATATTCCTAATTTCTTGAGCAGGAAATTTCCTAAAAATCCGGGAATATTCTTAATTTCTTGAGCAGGAAATTCCCAAAAAAATCCGGGAATATTCTTAATTTCTTGAGCAGGAAATTCCCAAAAAATCCGGGAATAGTCTTAATTTCTTGAGCAGGAAATTCCCAAGAAAATCCGGGAATATTCTTAATTTCTTGAGCAGGAAATTCCCAAAAAAATCCGGGAATATTCTTAATTTCTTGAGCAGGAAATTCCCAAAAAATCCGGGAATATTCTTAATTTCTTGAGCAGGAAATCCCCAAAAAATCCGGGAATATTCTTAATTTCTTGAGCAGGAAATTCCCAAAAAAATCCGGGAATATTCTTAATTTCTTGAGCAGGAAATTCCCAAAAAATCCGGGAATAATCCTAATTTCTTGAGCAGGAAATTCCCAAAAAATCCGGAAATATTCTTAATTTCTTGAGCAGGAAATTCCCAAATCCCGGGTGGAAAAAAACCAGGACTTTAAGGAAAAAAAAAAAGTCGGAATTTCGGGATGAGGGTGGGAAAAACCCTCGCGAATTTTTCTTTTAAAACCATTCCAATAATTCCAAATTTTCCCGGGGATTTCCCGAGCTCCACATTCCCAAATTTCCGAGTTTATTCCTTTAACGAAGCCCTAAATTAAGGGGTAATTAGCGCCTAATTAGTGGCTCGCGTCGCGCCAGCCGCGTTGACGTTTTTATTTCCCTTCCTTATCTCCAGCGTTCGCTTTTCGCGGGAAAAGCGGGCTTTTTTCGCGGGAAAAATGGGATTTTTCGCGGGAAAAGTGAGGTTTTTCGCGGGAAAAATGGGATTTTTTACGGGAATTCCCCTCAGGAACCGCGCGGGCCGCGGGGCCCGGGCCAGGCCTCAACCGTGCCGCGGCTTGCCGGGGATCGCTCGCAGCCCTCGTGGGGATCCCCCTCTCGGTAATCCCGGGACTCACGGGGCTCCAGCAGATCAGGGAATCGGTGTCGGGATCCTCCACGAGCGTCCACAGCTTGGTGAGGAAGGCGGGAACGTTGCTGGCCCCGGGCCCCGCGCCCGCCGCCGCCGCCGCGCCCGGCCCGTCCATGGCCGCGCCCTCACGGCGGGGGCGGGAAGGGCTCGGGGAAACCCCGGGGGAAGCCCCGGGGCGAGCGAGGCCGTTAAAAAGGGCGGGAAGGGCCCGGAGAGGTGGGTGAGGCAGCGGCGGCGGGAGGCGGCATGGCCGCCGCCATCTTGGTGGGCGGGGTGTGAGGGAGGCGAGGGGAGCATGCGCAGAACCGCCCGCGGGGGGAGGGACACGCCCACTGTGGGCCGGGAGGGCGGGAGGGGCGGGGCTTTGGTATAAAGACACGCCTCCCTAAGAGATAGCCACGCCCACCATGAGATGGTTTCAGGGCAAAGCCGTGCCCTCTTTGGCGATAACCACGCCCACTGCTCGATGCCACGCGAGAGGCGTGGTTTAGGGATAATGACACGCCCTCTTTGGTGATAGCCACGCCTACTGATTTATTACCCCAGGGAGGGGCGTGGTTTTGTAGCAAAGACACGCCTCCTTGAGGGATGGCCACTCTGGGTGTTTGTACCCTGGAAGGGCGGGGCTTCGAGTCAAAGCCACGCCCCCTTGGGCAGCCCGCTTGCTGCGAGCTTAAAATGGGGCGGGGCTTCGATGCAAAGACACGCCCCCTTGAGAGAGCCATGCTCACTGCATGTTACTGCTAGGAAGGGGCGGGGCTTTGGTGCAAAGACACGACCCCTTGAGAGATAGCCACGCCCACTGCATGTTACTGAAAGGGAGTCGTAATTTTGGGACTGGACACGCCCCCTTGGGCTGTGACCACGCCCATTGCGCCGTGTATCTACTGGGGGCATGGCTTTCGTGCATGGACACGCCTCCTTGCATCGCGTATTGCTGATAGGGGAGGGGCGGGGGAAGGGGCCCCAGGGGTGGAGGGACACGCCCACTGGCCTTACGCCACGCCCACGGATGACCAGGCATTGGCGCAACATCCTGTTTGTCGCTCAGGCCACGCCCACTGCTGCGTACAACACGCCCCTTTCTATTGCTGGCAGGTGGGGTTTACAGCGGGAACGCCTCCTGATGAGTCGGGACACGCCCACAGAGAAGAGGGCACGCCCTCTGCCCATATCTTGCATGGTTTGGGCGGGGCTAGTGTATGGGAACGCCTCTGATGCATCAGACCACACCCTTCTTGCCAGGCCCCGCCTATTCCTTTGCTCACAGTCCCGCCCTCCCAGTGTGGACACGCCCATTTTCCAATCTGACCACGCCCTTTTCCTCCTGCCGTCATTGCGGGCAGGGAACGCCCCCGAGCACCTGTGACCACGCCCCCATCTCAAAAACCACTCCCTTTTCTGACCCTCGCTCCGCCTTCGGCGCGGCTGCCCCAGCGCGCATGCGCGGACTAGACGGCGCGGCGGTCTCTGCGCATGCGCACCCTGCTTTCACATTTTCCCGCGCTGTCGCTCCTTTCCCGTTATCTTTTCCCGTTATCTTTTCTCGTTTTTGTCTCTCGTTCCGGTTATCCCGCCTTGCCCAGGAGCGGGATCACCTCCTTCGGGAACTGGGCGGGGCAGCGGCCAGGCGGAAGCGCGGCTGGGGGGGCGTGGCCGTCCCTCTGACCCGCGCCCACGTGTTCGGCGGCGCACGCGGAGCCGCCACCATGGAGCAGGTTCGGGGGTGACCGGGGAGGGGGAACGGGGGGGACAGGCGGGATTGTCATGGCAGCAGGGAGGGAGGGGACATACACGGCATTGGCAGGGCAACGGGGATGGAGGGGGCTGGCCTCGTGTCCGTGAGGGGGGAACGGGAAAACGGGAAATGGCGGGAGGGGGTCCGGCCTGGTGTCCGTGAGGGGGAGCCCGGCAGTGAGAGGGGTCTGGACTTGTCCTGGGGGGGGGGGACCCGGAAATGAGGGGAGATTTGGCCGTCTGAGGGCGAGACCCGGCCCTATCCCGGTGAGAAGCGACCGGGAAACGTGGGGGGTCCGGCCTGATTCCCGTGAGAGGGGATTTGGCCTGGTCTTGAGGGGGGGACTCGGTCCTGTCCTGGTGAGGGAGGACCCTGTAACTGCGGGGCTCCGGCCTGGTCTCTGTTAAGGGGGAACTCGGCAGTGAGGGAGAATTTGGCCTCCTGAGGGGGAACTCGGTCCTATCCTGGTGAGAGTGTACCCCATAACTGGGGGACTCCGGCCTGGTCTCCATAAGGGGGTCTGGTCTTGTCCTGAAGGGGAAGCGGGCAATTTGGGAAGGGTCCATGAGGGGGGACCAGGAACGGAGGGCTCCAGGAACGGCGGGGTCCAGCCTGGTCTCCGTGAGGCGGAAACCCAACACTGAGGGGGGATTTGACTCCCTTTTGGGGGGCTTGGCCCTGCCCCAGTGAGGAGGGACAAGGGAAATGTGGGGGTCTGGTCTGGTCTCCATGAGGGGGAACCCAGGAATGGAGAAGTCCGGGAATGGGGGGGTCTGGCCTGGTCTCCATGAGGGGGAAACCCAACACTGAGGGGGTATTTGACTTCCTTTTGGCGGGCTTGGCCCTGTCCCAGTGAAAGGGGACAAGGGAAATGTGGGGGTCTGGCCTGGTCTCCATGAGGGGGAACCCGGGAATGGAGGGGTCCAGGAATGGCGGGATCCAGCCTGGTCTCCATGAGAGGGATCCCAGCATTGAGGGGGTTCAGCCCTGTCCCGGTGAGGGAGGACCAGGAAATGGGGAGGGTCTGGCCTGGTCTCCGTGAGGGGGAACCCAGCACTGAGGGGGGTCTGCCCTGGTCCTGAGGGGAAACCCGGCAATTTGGGGAGGGTCTGGCTTGGTCTCCGTGAGGGGGAACCCAGGAATGGCGGGCTCGAGGAATGGCGGGGTCCAGCCTGGTCTCCGTGAGGGAGAACCTGGCCGTGAGGGGGTCTAGCCCTGTCCTGAGGGAGGACCTGGCAGTTAGAGGGGGTTTTGCCTTCTGAGGAGGAACCCGGCCCTGTCCTGGTGAGAGGGCAATGGGAAATGGGGGGGTCTGCCCTGGTCCTGAGGGGAAACCCGGCAATTTGGGGAGGGTCTGGCTTGGTCTCCATGAGGGTGAACCCAGGAATGGCAGGCTCTGGGAATGGCGGGGTCCAGCCTGAGCTCTGTGAGAGGGATCCCAGCATTGAGGGGGATTTGTCCTTGTCCTGAGGGGGGTCTCTGTCCTATCTGGATGAGGGAGAACCCCATTATTGTGGGGTTTGGCCTGGTACCTGTGAGGGGAACCCGGCAGTGAGAGGGGATTTGGCCTCCTGTGAGGGGGTTCAGCCCTGTCCCAGTGAGGGAGGTCCAGGAAATGGGGAGGGTCTGGCCTGGTCTCCGTGAGGGGGATCCCAGCACTGAGGGGGGGTCTGCCCTGGTCCTGAGGGGGAACCCGGCAATTTGGGGAGGGTCTGGCTTGGTTTCCATGAGGGGGAACCCAGGAATGGTGGGCTCTGGGAATGGCGGGGTCCAGCCTGGTCTCCATGCGGGGGAACCCAGGAATGGCAATTGGCTCTGGAAATGGCGGGTTCCAGCCTGGTCTCCGTGAGGGAGAACCCGGCCATGAGGGGGTCTAGCCCTGTCCTGAGGGAGGACCTGGCAGTTAGAGGGGTTTTGCCTTCTGAGGAGGAACCCGGCCCTGTCCTGGTGAGAGGGCAATGGGAAATGGGGGGGTCTGGCCTGGTGCCCGTGAGGGAGAACCTGGCAATTTGGGGAGGGTCTGGCTTGGTCTCCATGAGGGCGAACCCAGGAATGGCGGGATCCAGCCTGGTCTCCATGAGAGGGATCCCAACACTGAGGGTGATTTGTCCTGAGGGGGGTCTCTGTCCTATCTGGATGAGGGAGAACCCCATTATTGGGGGGTTTGGCCTGGTGCCTGTGAGGGGAACCCGGCAGTGAGAGGGGATTTGGCCTCCTGTGAGGGGGTTCAGCCCTGTCCTGGTGAGGGAGGGCCAGGAAATGGGGAGGGTCTGGCCTGGTCTCCGTGAGGGGGAACCCAGCACTGAGGGGGGGTCTGCCCTGGTCCTGAGGGGGAACCCGGCAATTTGGGGAGGGTCTGGCTTGGTCTCCATGAGGGGGAACCCAGGAATGGCGGGCTCTGGGAATGGTGGGGTCCAGCCTGGTCTCTGTGAGAGGGATCCCAGCATTGAGGGGGATTTGGCCTTGTCCTGAGGGGGGGATTTTCCCTGCCCCAGTGAGGGGGAACAAGGGAAATGTGGGGGTCTGGCCTGGTCTCTGTGAGGGGGAACGTGGCAGTGAGAGGTGTTCAGGCTCCTGAAGGGAGACCCAGCAATTTGGGTGGGGGTCCAGCCTGGTCCTGAGTGAGGGAGCCAGGATTGAGGGGGTCTGGTCTTGTCCTGTTGGGAAACCTGGGAATGGAGTGGGGGGGGGGTCCAGCCTTGTCCTGAGGGGAGATCCAGCAATTGGGAGGGGTCTGACCTAGTCCTGAGAGGGGGGGATCTGGTAATGGGGGGGGTCTGACCCAGTCCTGAGGGGGGGATCTGGTAATGGGGGGGATCTGACCCATTCCTGCGAGGGGGATCTGGCAATGGGGGGGGGTCTGACCCAGTTCTGAGGGGGAGATCCAGCAATTGGGAGGGGTCTGACCCAGTCCTGAGGGGGGGATCTGGCAATGGGGGGGTCTGACCCAGTCCTGAGTGGGTGATCTGGTAATGTGGGGGTCTGGTCTAGTCCTGAGGGGGGGATCTGGCAATGGGGGGGGGTCTGACCCAGTCCTGAGTGGGGACCCAGTAACTGAGGAGGGGTCTGTCCCATTTCTGAGTGGAACACAGGAATTGGGGGAGATCTGGACTTGCTCTGAGGGGAGACCCAGTAACTGGGGGATGTCCAACCTGGTTGTGAGGGGGAACCCCAAAATGGGGGGCGGGGGGAGTCCAGCAGCGTGGGGGTGTCTCCGTGGCAGCACATGTCCCCGCCATGGTCGGGGGTCCCCTGTGTCCCCGTTGTGTCCCCGTTGTGTCCCCGTTGTGAGCCTGCCTTGCTGTCCCTTGCAGCCCAGCCCCTCTGGAGGCAGTGAGGAGCTGTCAGAGAGTGAGGAGAGCGTTTATTCCGGCCTCGAGGATTCGGGCAGCGACAGCGAATCCTCCGGGAATGAGGAGGAGCAGGAGGAGGAGGAGGAGGAGGAGGAAGAGGAGGAAGAAGAAGGCCCTGGAAGCCCCTCGGCTCCCCAGACACGGGTAAGGGCCTGACTGTGATCCTGCCCTGGGCTTGGGGGGGCTCCCATCTCATTCCTGCCCCTTCCTGGGGTGCTCTGGTCCCCCAAAATCCAGGAATGGCCTGGCCCTGAGCCGGTTTTCCAGGAGGAGTTGGAGTTAGTGTGAGGAAGGATTCAGGCACAGGGATGAGGCTGTCCTGGGGAAAATTGTGGGGAAAAGGGAAATTAAACCTCCCAGAGCTTTTTCCAGGGGATTTCTGGGAGAGCTGCAGAGGGGTTTGGGATGCAGGCCGGAGGGATGGGAAACAGGGAATGGCTTCCCATGGAATGTTGGGATTTGGGGATGGAATTCCCAGAGAATCCGGGGCTGCTCCAGCCCTGGGAAATCCAGGATAACCCCAGATCTGGCCCTGCCCATGGAGCACTCTGGGCTGGGAGGCTGGGAAAGGCCTGGGAATGGTGGAGGAAGCAGCTGGACATGATCCAGGTGTGCCCAGGTGGGCATCTGGAGTGGAGCAGGACAGGGAAGGGCTGGAATGGGATTGGGAATGGGAATGGGAATGGGATTGGGACTGGGGGAATTCCCAGGAGTAGCTTGGGGAGCTCATCCCGGAGAACAGCGGGATTGAGGGGATCCAGGGTGGGATTTCCTCCCAAGGAACAGAGACTGGACCCAGGGAACGACCTTGGGTTGAGATTTTCAGGATTATTCCCCCAGGAAAGGGCTGGAATTCCGGCCTGGAATTGCTATTCCCAGCTGGAATTCCCATCCCTGTGGATGTGGCCAGGCTGGAATCCCCATTCCCAGGATTTCCCATCCCTGTGGATGTGGGGCTGACCAGGAGCCTCCCAATCCCAGGGATTCCCTACAGCCCTCCCCCCAAAAAAATCAAAATTTGGGAAGCTGGGAATGCACCAATCCTATTTTTGGGCCTTAAAAACTCTGGGAAAGGAATGGAGCTTCTCTGGAAGTTGGGAATTGTCCACCCATGGATTCAGTCTGGGGCCATCCCAGCTCCTGGTCCCTGCCTGTCATTGGCTGCCATTCCCCAAATGCCCAAAATGCCCAAATCCCAGAGCTGCCATTCCCCAAATCCCAAAATCCCAAAATCCCAGAGCTGTCATTCCCTGCTCCCCAAATACAAAAATCCCCAAATTCTGGAGCTGCCATTCCCAGCTTCCCAAATCCCAGAGCTGCCGTTCCCCAAATCCCAAATCCCAGAGCTGCCATTCCCAAATACTCAAATCCCAGCTCTGCCATTCTCCAAATCCCAAAATCCCTAAATCCCAGAGCTGCCATTCCCAAATCCCCAAATCCCAGAGCTGCCATTCCCAAATCCCAAAATCCCCAAATCCCAGAGCTGCCATTCCCAAATCCCAAATCCCAGAGCTGTCATTCCCAGCTCCCCAAATCCCAGAGCTGCCATTCCCCAAATGCCCAAAATCCCAAATCCCAGAGCTGCCATTCCCAGCTCCCCAAATCCCCAAATCCCAGAGCTGCCATTCCCCAAATCCCCAAATCCCAAATCCCAGAGCTGCCATTCCCAGCTCCCCAAATCCCCAAATCCCAGAGCTGCCATTCCCCAAATCCCCAAATCCCAAATCCCAGAGCTGCCATTCCCCAAATCCCCAAATCCCAAATCCCAGAGCTGCCATTCCCCAAATCCCCAAATCCCAAATCCCAGAGCTGCCATTCCCCAAATCCCCAAATCCCAGAGCTGCCATTCCCAAATCCCAAATCCCAGAGCTGTCATTCCCAGCTCCCCAAATCCCAGAGCTGCCATTCCCCAAATGCCCAAAATCCCAAATCCCAGAGCTGCCATTCCCAGCTCCCCAAATCCCCAAATCCCAGAGCTGCCATTCCCCAAATCCCCAAATCCCAAATCCCAGAGCTGCCATTCCCAGCTCCCCAAATCCCCAAATCCCAGAGCTGCCATTCCCCAAATCCCCAAATCCCAAATCCCAGAGCTGCCATTCCCCAAATCCCCAAATCCCAAATCCCAGAGCTGCCATTCCCCAAATCCCCAAATCCCAGAGCTGCCATTCCCCAGCTCCCCAGATCCCCAAATCCCAGAGCTGCCATTCCCAAATCCCCAAATCCCAAATCCCAGAGCTGCCATTCCCCAAATGCCCAAAATCCCAAATCCCAGAGCTGCCATTCCCAAATCCCAAATCCCAGAGCTGCCATTCCCAAATCCCAAATCCCAGAGCTGTCATTCCCCAAATCCCAGAGCTGCCATTCCCAAATCCCAGAGCTGCCATTCCCAGCTCCCCAAATCCCAAATCCCAGAGCTGCCATTCCCAGCTCCCCAAATCCCAAATCCCAGAGCTGCCATTCCCAGCTCCCCAAATCCCAGAGCTGCCATTCCCAAATCCCCAAATCCCAAATCCCAGAGCTGCCATTCCCCAAATCCCACAGCTCCCAAACCTTTCCAGGGATGTTCCCAAACCACTCCAGGGCTCTTCCCAGAGCTCCCAAACCTTTCCAGGGCTCTTCCCAAACCATTCCAGGGTTATTCCCAAAGCTCCCAAACCACTCCAGGGTTATTCCCAGAGCTCCCAAACCTTTCCAGGCTGTTCCCAAACCCCTCCAGGGCTGTTCCCAGAGCTCCCAAACCTCTCCAGGGATGTTCCCAAACCACTCCAGGGTTATTCCAAAGCTCCCAAACCCCTCCAGGGATGTTCCCAGAGCTCCCAAACCACTCCAGGGCTCTTCCCAGAGCTCCCAAACCTTTCCAGGGATGTCTCCAAACTGCTCCAGGGTTTTTCCCAAAGCTCCCAAACCACTCCAGGGATGTTCCCAGAACTTCCAAATTGCTCCAGCTCTCTTTCCAGAGCTCCCAAACTTTTCCGCGCTGTTCCCGAACCACTCCAGGGCTCTTCCCAGAGCTCCCAAACCTTTCCAGGGATGCTCCCAAACCACTCCAGGGCTCTTCCCAGAGTTCCCACTTTTCTCCAGGGCTGTTCCCAGCGCTCCCACACTGCTCCAGGGTTTTTCCCAGAACTCCCAAATTGTTCCAGCTCTCTTTCCACA
This sequence comes from Haemorhous mexicanus, assembly GCF_027477595.1. Classification (NCBI taxonomy): domain Eukaryota; kingdom Metazoa; phylum Chordata; class Aves; order Passeriformes; family Fringillidae; genus Haemorhous; species Haemorhous mexicanus. The sequence goes on along the minus strand of NC_082341.1, from coordinate 157,937,935 downwards.
GCTCCTAAACTTTTCCACGCTGTTCCCAAACCACTCCAGGGCTGTTCCCAGAGCTCCCAAATTGTTCCAGGGATGTTCCCAAAGCTCCCAAACCCCTCCAGGAATGTTCCCAAACCACTCCAGGGCTGTTCCCAGAGCTCCTAAACCATTCCAGGGATGTCCCCAAACCACTCCAGGATTATTCCAAAGCTCCCAAACCCCTCCAGGGTTATTCCCAGAGCTCCCAAACTCCTCCAGGGCTTTTCCCAGAGCTGCCACACTGCTCCAGGATTTTTCCCAGAACCCCAAATTGTTCCAGCTCTCTTTCCACAGCTCCTAAACTTTTCAGGGATGTTCCCAAACCACTCCAGGGTTATTCCCAAAGCTCCCAAACCTTTCCAGGGATGTCCCCAAACCACTCCAAGGTTATTCCCAGAGCTCCCAAACCACTCCAGGGTTATTCCCAGAGTTCCCACTTTTCTCCAGGGCTGTTCCCAGAGCTTCCACACAGTTCCAGGGTTTTTCCTAAAACTCCCAAAGTGCTCCAGCTCTCTTTCCAGAGCTCCCAAACTTTACCAGGGCTGCTCCCAAACCATTCCAGGGCTCTTCCCAGAGCTCCCAAATTGCTCCAGGGCTCTTCCCAGAGTTCACAAACCTTTCCAGGGATGTTCCCAAACCTCTCCAGGGTTATTCCCAAAGCTCCCCAACCGCTCCAGGGGTTTTCCCACAGCTCCCAAACCTTTCCAGGAATGTTCCCAAACCCCTCCAGGGCGCTTCCCAGAGCTCCCAAACCTTTCCAGGGCTCTTCCCAAACCATTCCAGGGTTATTCCCAAAGCTCCCAAACCACTCCAGGGCTTTTCCCAAAGCTCCCAAACCTTTCCAGGGATGCTCCCAAACCACTCCAGGGCTCTTCCCAGAGCTCCCAAACCTTTCCAGGGATGCTCCCAAACCACTCCAGGGCTCTTCCCAGAGTTCCCACTTTTCTCCAGGGCTGTTCCCAGCGCTCCCACACTGCTCCAGGGTTTTTCCCAGAACTCCCAAATTGTTCCAGCTCTCTTTCCACAGCTCCTAAACTTTTCCACGCTGTTCCCAAACCACTCCAGGGCTGTTCCCAGAGCTCCCAAATTGCTCCAGGGCTCTTCCCAGAGCTCCCAAACTCCTCCAGGGATGTTCCCAAACCACTCCAAGGTTATTCCCAAAGCTCCCAAACCTTTCCAGGGATGTCCCCAAACCACTCCAGGATTATTCCAAAGCTCCCAAACCACTCCAGGGTTATTCCCAAAGCTCCCAAACTCCTCCAGGGCTGTTCCCAGAGCTGCCACACTGCTCCAGGATTTTTCCCAGAACTCCCAAAGTGCTCCAGCTCTCTTTCCACAGCTCCCAAACCTTTCCAGGGCTTTTCCCAAACCACTCCAGGGCTCTTCCCAGAGCTCCCAAACCTTTCCAGGGATGTCTCCAAACTGCTCCAGGGTTTTTCCCAAAGCTCCCAAACCACTCCAGGGATGTTCCCAGAATTTCCAAATTGCTCCAGCTCTCTTTCCAGAGCTCCCAAACTTTTCCGCGCTGTTCCCAAACCACTCCAGGGCTCTTCCCAGAGCTCCCAAACCTTTCCAGGGATGCTCCCAAACTCCTCCAGGGCTCTTCCCAGAGCTCCCACTTTTCTCCAGGGATGTTCCCAGAGCTCCCACACTGCTCCAGGGTTTTTCCTAAAGCTCCCACAGTGCTCCAGCTCTCTTTCTAGAGCTCCCAAACTTTTCCAGGGCTGCTCCCAAACCACTCCAGGGCTCTTCCCAGAGCTCCCAAATTGCTCCAGGGCTTTTTCCACAGCTCCCAAACCTTTCCAGGAATGTCCCCAAACCTCTCCAGGGTTATTCCCAGAGCTCCCCAACCGCTCCAGGGCTTTTCCCAGAGCTCCCAAACCTTTCCAGGAATGTTCCCAGACCACTCCAGGGCTCTTCCCAAACCTCCCAAACTGCTCCAGGGCTTTTCCAAAAGCTCCCAAACCTTTCCAGGGCTGTTCCCAAACCCCTCCAGGGCTGTTCCCAGAGCTGCCACACAGCTCCAGAATTTTCCCCAGAACTCCCAAATTGCTCCAGCTCTCTTTCCACAGCTCCCAAACCCCTCCAGGGATGTTCCCAAACCACTCCAGGGTTATTCCAAAGCTCCCAAACCACTCCAGGGATGTTCCCAGACCATTCCAGGGCTCTTCCCAGAGCTCCCAAACCTTTCCAGGGATGTCCCCAAACCACTCCAGGATTATTCCAAAGCTCCCAAACCATTCCAGGGTTATTCCAAAGCTCCCAAACCCCTCCAGGTCTATTCCCAGAGCTCCCACACTGCTCCAGGGTTTTTCCTAAAGCTTCTAAAGTGCTCCAGCTCTCTTTCCAGAGCTCCCAAACTTTTCCACGCTGTTCCCAAACCACTCCAGGGCTGTTCCCAGAGCTCCCAAATTGTTCCAGGGCTCTTCCCAGAGCTCCCAAACCTTTCCAGGGATGTTCCCAAACCACTCCAGGGTTATTCCAAAGCTCCCAAACCACTCCAGGGTTATTCCCAAAGCTCCCAAACCCCTCCAGGGCTGTTCCCAGAGCTTCCACACTGCTCCAGGGTTTTTCCCAGAACTCCCAAATTGTTCCAGCTCTCTTTCCACAGCTCCCAAACCTTTCCAGGGCTGCTCCCAGAGTGCTCCAGCACTGTCTGGGTTTTTAATGGAAAAGCTGGGGGACTTTGTGGAAAAGAGGGGATTTTATGGAATCTGGGAAACACTGGGAGGAATTTGGACAGACTGGGAGGGACTGGGATGGATTGGGAGGGACTGGGACAGGTGGGGACAGAGCGGGAGGGATTGGGACAGACTGGAGGGGACTGGGACCGACTCGGTGGGACTGGGATGGACTGGGAGGGACTGGGACTGACTGGGATGGACTGGGACAGACTGGAGTGGACTGGGACCAAACTGGGACTGACTGGGATGGACTGGGACTGACTGGGACCAAACTGGGACTGACTGGGACTGACTGGGAGGGACTGGGATGGACTGGGACTGACTGGGAGGGACTGGGACTGACTGGGACAGACTGGGAGGGACTGGGATGGATTGGGACTGACTGGGCGGGACTAGGGTAGATGGGGATGGACTGGGACAGACTGGAGTGGACTGGGACCAAACTGGGACTGACTGGGAGGGACTGGGATAGGCGGGGCGGGACTGGGATTGACTGGGAGGGAGTAGGAGGGACTGGGACAGACTGGGCTGGACTGGGACAGACTGGGATGGACTGGGACAGACTGGGCAGAACTGGAAGGGAGTAAGAAGGATGGGGACAGACTGGGACTGACTGGAATGAACTGGGAGGGACTGGGACAGACTGGGATAGTCTGGGATGGACTGGGACTGATTGGACCAGACTGAGAGGCACTGGGACAGATAGGAACTGACTGGGAGGCACTGGGGTGGACTGGGAGGGAGTAGGAAGGATGGGGACAGACTGGGAGGCACTGGGACAGACTGGGACAGGTGGGGACAGACTGGGGGGGACTGGGATTGATTGGGACACACTGGGACAGACTGGGAGGGACTGGGATGGACTGGGACTGACTGGGACACACTGGGACTGACTGGGATAGACTGGGACTGACTGGGAGGGGTTGGGACAGAGCAGGATAGACTGGGAGAGACTGGGATGGACTGGGACAGACTGAGACTGACTGGGATGCACTGGGACAGACTGGGAGGCACTGGGACACACTGGGACTGACTGGGACAGACTAGAGTGGACTGGGACGGACTGGGAGGGACTGGGTCTGATTGGGACACACTGGGACAGATTGGGATGGACTGGGACTGACTGGGATGGACTGGGACTGACTGGGACACACTGGGACAGACTGGGATGGACTGGGACTGATTGGGATGGACTGGGATTGATTGGGACACACTGGGACACACTGGGGCTGACTGGGACAGACTGGGATGGACCAAGACAGACTGGGAGGGACTGGGATGGACTCGGATGGACCGGGACAGACCGGGACAAACTGGGACAGACCAGGACAGACTGGGATGGACCAGGACAGACTGGGACAGAGCGGGACACACGGACAGAGCGGGACACACGGACAGAGCGGGACACACGGACAGAGCGGGACACACGGACAGAGCGGGACAGAGCGGGACACACGGACAGAGCGGGACAGACGGACAGAGAAGGACACACGGACAGAGCGGGACACACGGACAGAGCAGGACACACGGACAGAGCGGGACAGACGGACAGAGCGGGACAGACGGACAGAGCGGGACAGACGGACAGAGCAGGACACACGGACAGAGCGGGACAGACGGACAGAGTGGGACAGACGGACAGAGCGGGACAGACGGACAGAGCGGGACAGACGGACAGAGTGGGACACGCGGACAGAGCGGGACAGAGCGGGACACACGGACAGAGCGGGACACACGGACAGAGCGGGACACACGGACAGAGCAGGACAGACGGACAGAGCGGGACAGAGCGGGACACACGGACAGAGCGGGACAGACGGACAGAGCGGGACAGACGGACAGAGCGGGACAGACGGACAGAGCGGGACAGACGGACAGAGCGGGACAGACGGACAGAGCGGGACACACGGACAGAGCGGGACAGAGCGGGACAGACGGACAGAGCGGGACAGACGGACAGAGCGGGACAGACGGACAGAGCGGGACAGACGGACAGAGCGGGACAGAGCGGGACACACGGACAGAGCGGGACAGACGGACAGAGCAGGACACACGGACAGAGCGGGACACACGGACAGAGCGGGACACACGGACAGAGCGGGACAGAGCGGGACAGACGGACAGAGCGGGACAGACGGACACACGGACAGAGCGGGACAGACGGACAGAGCGGGACAGACGGACAGAGCGGGACAGAGCGGGACACACGGACAGAGCGGGACAGACGGACAGAGCAGGACACACGGACAGAGCAGGACACACGGACAGAGCGGGACAGACGGACAGAGCGGGACACACGGACAGAGCGGGACACACGGACAGAGCAGGACACACGGACAGAGCGGGAAACACGGACAGAGCGGGACAGAGCGGGACACACGGACAGAGCGGGACAGACGGACAGAGCAGGACACACGGACAGAGCAGGACACACGGACAGAGCAGGACACACGGACAGAGCAGGACACACGGACAGATCGGGACAGAGCGGGACACACGGACAGAGCGGGACAGACGGACAGAGCAGGACACACGGACAGAGCGGGACAGACGGACAGGCCGGGACAGGCCGGGGTTGGATTTTCCGTCTCCGGCCGCGGGCGGGGGCGGCCGCGGAAGGTGAAACCCGACTCCAGGCGCATCCCGGTGCCAAGAACCTGGGAAAAGAGTTATCCGAGCCGAGCCGGCCGCGGCTCCCGCGGGGCGCGGCCCGGCCTCGGAGCCGCCTCTGGTTTCCCGGTAATCCCATCCCTGCCCCGGGACTGCCCCGGGACTGCTCCCGCCGGGAGCGTCGGGCCGGGGCTGCTTTTCCAATCACACCTGGATCCTGATCCTGCATCTCCAGCCATTCCCTGGATCCCCACGCAAATCCTGCTTTGCCAGTCATTCCCTGGATCCTGATCCTGCTTCTCCAGCCATTCCCTGGATCCTGATCCTGCTTCTCCAGCCATTCCCTGGATCCTGATCCTGCTTTCCCAGCCATTCCCTGGATCCTGATCCTGCTTCTCCAGCCATTCCCTGGATCCTGATCCTACTTTTCCAGCCATTCCCTGGATCCTGACCCTGCTTCTCCAGCCATTCCCTGGATCCCCACACAAATCCTGCTTCTCCAGCCATTCCCTGGATCCTGATCCTGCTTCTCCAGCCATTCCCTGGATCCTGATCCTGCTTCTCCAGCCATTCCCTGGATCCTTATCCTGCTCTCCAGCCATTCCCTGGATCCCCACACAAATCCTGCTTCGCCTGTCATTCCCTGGATCCTGACCCTGCTTCTCCAGCCATTCCCTAAATCCCTGAATCTCGACCCTGATCCCATTTTTCCAGTCATTCCCTGGATCCTGACCCAGATTTTCCAGCCATTCCCTGAATCCCAGGCCTGCTTTTCCAATCCTTCCCTGAATCCTGACCGAAATCTTGCTTTTCCAGCCATTCCCTGGATCCCAACACAAATCCTGCTTTTCCAGTCACTTCTTGAATCCTGATCCCACTTTTCCAGGCATTCTCTGAATCCTGATCCTGCTTTTTCAACCATTCCCTGAATCCTGACCCAGCTTTTCCAACCATTCCCTGAATCCTGACTCCACTTTTCCAACCATTCCCTGAATCCTGATCCTGCTTTTCCAGGCATTCCCTGAATCCTGATCCCACTTTTCCAGGCATTCCCTGAATCCTGACCCAGCTTTTCCAGGCATTCCCTGAATCCTGACTCCACTTTTCCAACCATTCCCTGAATCCTGATCCCACTTTTCCAGCCATTCCCGAAATCCTGATCCCACTTTTCCAGCCATTCCCGGAATCCTTACCCAGCTTTTTCAACCATTCCCTGAATCCTGACTCCACTTTTCCAACAATTCCCTGGATCCTGATCCCACTTTTCCAACCATTCCCTGAATCCTGACCCAGCTTTTCCAACCATTCCCTGAATCCTGACCCTGCTTTTCCAGTCATTCCCTGAATCCCAACACAAATCCCACTTTTCCAATTACACCTGGATCCCCCCACAAATCCTGCTTTTCCAGCCATTCCCTGGATCCTGACCCAGCTTTTCCAATAATTCCCTGAATCCTGACTCTGATCCCGCTCCGAGGGGGCTCCTGGAATGGGGAAAATTGCTTTTCCAGGGAAATTTTGGGATCATTCCCAGAGCTCCTCCACAGCAGCAGGGTCAGGCTCTGGGGTTATCCCACAGAAATCCGGGAATTCTGGGCAGCTGGAGCTGCTCTGGGAGGGACTGGGAAGATCTGGGAGTGCCAGGATGAGGCTGATCCCACTGGGAATTCTCATCCCAGAGATCTCTGGATCCAGGTTTTCCAGACAGAGGTAGAGTGGATCCGGAATTCCTTTGGAACTGACATGACCTGGGAAGGAGCTCTGGGCTTTTCCCATGGAATTCCAGACTGGATTGGGTGGGAAGGGACAGCTCCACTACCCCAGGATGCTCCAGGGATCCTGGGGCAGCCCCGGATTCTCTGGGAATTCCATCCCCAAATCCCAACATTCCATGGGAAGCCATTCCCTGTTTCCCATCCCTCCACCTGCATCCCAAACCCCTCTGCAGCTCTCCCAGAAATCCCTGGAAAAGGCCCTGGAAGGGGCTCTGGGATCTCCTGGAATTCCCTGCTCCTCCAGCTCATTCCCAAACTTCTCTGGTGTTGGATCCAGATTCCAGCTGGGATCTGAGCGGGGCAGAATTCCCACTTTTCCCAGGCATTCCACAGCCCCATTTCCATGGATCTGTCAGATTCCAGCTGGGATCTGAGCGGGGCAGAATTCCCACTTTTCCCAGGCATTCCACAGCCCCATTTCCATGGATCTGTCAGATTCCAGGTGGGATCTGAGCCGGGCAGAATTCCCACTTTTCCCTGGCATTCCACAGCCCCATTGCCATGGATCCATGCCCAGGCTGGTTCCTGGCTCCTCATCCCAAGGCATTTCCCATTCCCATCCCAATCCCTCCCGCCCTTCCAGGCTGGGATTAACGAGCTCCTTTCCTTCCTTGGCACCAAAATCCCGGGAATTTCGGGTTGGGATCTTACAGAGCTGCCTTTTCCCCGTTTTCCAGGCCAAGGGAATTCCTGGGAAGAGGAAAACCTTGGAGGACGATTCCCCCTTGGAAGGGAAGCAGGATTTGGCTGTCCACGATGAGTACGAGGAAGACAGCTCGGATGAGGAGGTAGGATCCGACGGAATTCCTGGAATTTTGTCCTGGATTTGAGGCGGAACTGGCGGATTGGGTCTGATGGAAGGGATGGATTTGGTGTCCGGGGAAAAATGATGGAGTTGGGAAAAGTCTGGAGCAGCTGGGGGAGCTCATCCCGGAGAAAACCGGGAGTGAAGGGATCCAGGGGGATCCAGAGTGGGATCTGCTCCCAAAGAACAGGGACAGGACACGTGGGAATCCTCAGGTTGGGATTTTTGGGAATATTCCCCTGAAAAGGGCTGGAATCCCAGGCTGGAATCCCCATTCCCAGCTGGAATTCCAGGTTAGGAATCCCCATTCCCAGCTGGAATTCCGGGTTGGGATCCCCATTCCCAGCTGGAATTCCGGGCTGGGATCCCCATTCCCAGCTGGAATTCCGGGCTGGGATCCCCATTCCCCGCTGGAATTCCGGGCTGGGATCCCCATTCCCAGCTGGAATTCCGGGCTGTGATCCCCATTCCCAGCTGGAATTCCAGGTTAGGAATCTCCATTCCCAGCTGGAATTCCGGGCTGGGATCCCCATTCCCAGCTGGAGTTCCGGGCTGTGATCCCCATTCCCAGCTGGAATTCTGGGCTGGGATCCCCATTCCCAGCTGGAATTCTGGGCTGGGATCCCCATTCCCAGCTGGAATTCCGGGCTGGGATCCCCATTCCCAGCTGGAATTCCCATCCCTGTGTTTGTGGGAGGGGGGTATGGGGTTGGCCTTTTCCAAGCTCAGCAATTCCCTGATTTCCGTCTCCGTGTGGGCTCTGGGGAGGGAATTTCGGGAGCGCTGCGAATTCCCTGTGGGAACACTCCCAAGGCTCCTGCTCTGGAATTTCAGGAGCTCCCTGAGCCTTTCCCGGGCTCCCAGCCTCGGAAAACCTCGGGAAGAGCTCGGGAATTCCAGCGGGGCTCGGCCCTTCCCGAATCCCTGCTCGATCCATTACCGGCCCTGGCAATTCCCGGCGCTCCGGGGGCGGCTCCAGCCCGGAATTCTCCTGGAAAAGGCCCCGGGAGCCGCAGCCCTGACCGGGACAAAACCTCGGAGAGGGGGAGAATTCCGGAGTTACAGCTGGGAAAAAGGCCGGGATACAGCAGGGATGGGATCGGGAATGGGATCGGGAATGGGATCGGGAATGGGATCGGGACGGCGCCGCCGAATTCCAGAGGGATCCCAACAACCCCAAAGGAGATCCCGGGGGTTTTTCCAGAGGATCCTCCTGAGCCAAGGCCGCCCCCGGAGCGGGGTTCGTCGGGATTTCTCTGGAATAACAATTTCGGGAATGTGTGGAAAAGCTTGGGAATGCTTCCCGGAGCTGCCAGAGGGGGGAGCGCTGATCCCGGCCCTGAGCCGCTTCCAGAGCCTTTGTTCCTTCTTCCCAGAAAAAAAAAAAAAAACCTGGAAGAACTCGGGCAAACACTGGGATTTGGGTTTGGTGCTCCTTATCCCGGATTTTTGGGAATGGCTCCGTCGTATCCCGACCCTAATTAATTCCTGACCCCGTCCTAATGAAAGTTTTCCCTGGATTTCACCCTGTGAGCACCGGGATTTACCCAGGGAGGGAATTCTGGGAGAAGTGCTTGGATAAAGTTTTTTTTTCAGGAAAATCAGATTAGGCAGGACAGTGTGGGCGGTTTTCCCTGGATTTCCGTGAAATGATGGAAATTTCGGGATATCAGAATCCTCAAAATCCTCTGGAACTGCGGGAACGGCCTCAGGCAGTGCCTTGGAGTGGGGATTAGATGGGATTTTTGGGAATATTCCCCCTGGGAAGGGCTGTCCAGGGCTGGAATTCCCATTCCCAGCAGGATAAATCCCTGGGATTGTGGCACTCAGAGATGTTCAGGTGGGATTTTTGGGAATATTCCCCCTGGGAAGGGCTGTCCAGGGCTGGAATTCCCATTCCCAGCAGGATAAATCCCTGGGATTGTGGCACTCAGAGATGTTCAGGTGGGATTTTTGGGAATGTTCCCTCTGGGAAGGGCTTTCCAGGGCTGGAATTCCCATTCCCAGCAGGATAAATCCCTGGGATTGTGGCACTCAGGGATGTTCAGGTGGGATTTTTGGGAATATTCCCCCTGGGAAGGGCTGTCCAGAGCTGGAATTCCCATTCCCAGCAGGATAAATCCCTGGGATTGTGGCACTCAGGGATGTTCAGGTGGGATTTTTGGGAATATTCCCCCTGGGAAGGGCTGTCCAGGGCTGGAATTCCCATTCCCAGCAGGATAAATCCCTGGGATTGTGGCACTCAGAGATGTTCAGGTGGGATTTTTGGGAATATTCCCCCTGGGAAGGGCAGTCCAGGGCTGGAATTCCCATTCCCAGCAGGATAAATCCCTGGGATTGTGGCACTCAGGGATGTTCAGGTGGGATTTTTCTGGGATGGAATTCCCAGAGAATCTGGGGCTGCTCCATTCCTGGAGCATCCCCCGAGCTGCCCCACGGGAATGGGATCATCCCTCAAATCCCTTCCATCCCAAACCCTTCCATGATTCCATGGTTTTAGGATTCCCTGGTTTTAGGATTCCAGTTCAATCCCAATTCCCAACCCATCCCTGTTTGCTCAGCTGGATTTTCCAGGGCTGGATTTGGGATCAGTCCCGGAGCTGGCGGCTCTGGGGGAGGGGAAGATCCCTTGGGATCAGCAGGAGCTGGGATTGCTGGGAATGTGCAGCTGGAAAATGGGAATTCCAGGAGATCCCCGAGCCTTTCCCAGGGGTTTTTCTGGGAGAGCTGGAGAGGGATTTGGTGTAAAACCTGGAGGGATGAGAAACAGGGAATGGCTTCCCTGGATTTATTTGGGCTGGAATTCCTGGCTGTGAGGGTGCTGGGATGGAATTCCCGGGTGATCCCCATCCCTGGGAGCGTCCCAGGCCAGGCTGGGATCCCGGGATCCGCTCCCGGAATTCCCTTCCTCCCGAGGCAGTCTGCGATTCCCCGGCACCTGCGTCCCGGCCGGCGGCAGGTCTGGAAAAGCTCCGGAGCGGCCCCCGGGAGCGCTTTGCTCTGGAATTGGAATTGCCCCCGCGCTCCGCACGGATCCGTCCTGGCCGCGCTCCCGCCCTCCCGGCCCGGCCGCCGCCGCCGCCGCCTGGCCGCCTTCCCGGGAAGCGGCGCTCCCGGCCCGGCCCCTGCTGGCCCCGCGGGGGGCTCGGAGCGAGCCCGGCTCCCGGGGATGGCACCGGGCCAGGTCCCGGTTCTTTGGGATGGCAGGGACACAATCCCGGCTCCCGGGGATGGCACCGGGCCAGGTCCCGGTTCTTTGGGATGGCAGGGACACAATCCCGGTTCCCGGGGATGGCACCGGGCCAGGTCCCGGTCCTGGGGGTGGTACGGAGCTGATCCCGGCTCCCGGGGATGGCACCGGGCCAGATCCCCGTTCTTTGGGATGGCAGGGACACAATCCCGGCTCCCGGGGATGGCACCGAGCCAGGTCCCGGTTCTTTGGGATGGCACGGAGCTGATCCCGGCTCCTGGGGATGGCACCGGGCCAGGTCCCGGTTCTTTGGGATGGCAGGGACACAATCCCGGCTCTTGGGGATGGCACCGGGCCAGGTCCTGGTCCTGGGGGTGGTACGGAGCTGATCCCGGCTCCCGGGGATGGCACCGGGCCAGATCCCGGTTCTTTGGGATGGCAGGGACACAATCCCGGCTCCCGGGGATGGCACCGGGCCAGTCCCGGTTCTTTGGGATGGCAGGGACACAATCCCGGCTCCCGGGGATGGCACCGGGCCAGATCCCGGTTCTTTGGGATGGCAGGGACACAATCCTGGCTCCCGGGGATGGCACCGGGCCAGGTCCCGGTTCTTTGGGATGGCAGGGACACAATCCCGGCTCCCGGGGATGGCACCGGGCCAGGTCCCGGTTCTTTGGGATGGCAGGGACACAATCCCGGCTGCCGGGGATGGCACCGAGCCAGATCCCGGTTCTTAGGGATGGCACAGAGCAGATCCCGGCTCTTGGGGATGGCACCGGGCCAGATCCCGGTCCTGGGGATGGCAGGGACACAATCCCGGCTCCCGGGGATGGCACCGGGCGAGATCCCGGTCCTGGGGATGGCAGGGACACAATCCCGGCTCCCGGGGATGGCACCGGGCCAGATCCTGGTCCTGGGGATGGCAGGGACACAATCCCGGCTCCCGGGGATGGCACCGGGCCAGGTCCCGGTTCTTTGGGATGGCAGGGACACAATCCCGGCTCTTGGGGATGGCACCGGGCCAGGTCCTGGTCCTGGGGGTGGTACGGAGCTGATCCCGGCTCCCGGGGATGGCACCGGGCCAGATCCCGGTTCTTTGGGATGGCAGGGACACAATCCCGGCTCCCGGGGATGGCACCGAGCCAGGTCCCGGTTCTTTGGGATGGTACAGAGCTGATCCTGGCTCCTGGGGATGGCACCGGGCCAGATCCCGGTTATTTGGGATGGCAGGGACACAATCCCGGCTCCTGGGGATGGCACCGGGCCAATCCTGGTTCTTTGGGATGGCAGGGACACAATCCCGGCTCCTGGGGATGGCACTGGGCCAGATCCCGGTCCTGGGGGTGGTACAGAGCTGATCCCGGCTCCCGGGAATGGCACCGAGCCAATCCCGGTTCTTTGGGATGGTACAGAGCTGATCCCGGCTCCCTAGGCTGGCACAGATCCCGATCCCACTTCCCTGGGCTGGCACAGAGCCCGATCCCAGCTCCCTGCTCTGACCCCAGTCCCGTTCCCACTTCCCTGAAATGGCCCAGATCCCAATCCCAGCTCCCTGAAATGGCCCAGATCCCAATCCCAGTGCACTGGTCTGACCCTGCTCCCACTCCCAGTGCCCTGGAATGGTTTGGATCCCAATCCCGGCTCCCCAGGGCTGGCACAGATCCCAGTCCCACTCCCTGCTCTGACCCCGCTCCCGGTGCCCTGCAATGACCCAGATCCCAATCCCGGTGCCCCAGGGCTGGCCCAGATCCCAATCCCGGGGCTGGCCCAGATCCCGATCCCGGTGCCCCGGGGCTGGCCCAGATCCCAATCCTGGGGCTGGCCCAGATCCCAATCCCGGTGCTGGCCCAGATCCCAATCCCGGTGCCCCGGGGCTGGCCCAGATCCCGGTCCCACTCCCTGCTTTGACCCTGGTGCCTCGAGGCTGGCCCAGATCCCGGTCCCGGCTCCCTGGGGCTGGCCCAGATCCCAATCCCGGCTCCCTGGGGCTGGCCCAGATCCCAATCCCGGGGCTGGCCCAGATCCCAATCCCGGTGCCCCGGGGCTGGCCCAGATCCCAATCCCGGTGCCCCGGGGCTGACCCAGATCCCAATCCCGGTGCCCCAGGGCTGACCCAAATCCCAATCCCAGTGCTGGCCCAAATCCCAATCCCGGTGCCCCGGGGCTGGCCCAGATCCCAATCCTGGGGCTGGCCCAGATCCCAATCCCAGTGCCCCTGGGCTGACCCAGATCCCAATCCCGGCTCCCTGGGGCTAGCCCAGATCCCAATCCCGGTGCCCTGGGGCTGGCCCAGATCCCAATCCCGGTGCCCCGGGGCTGACCCAGATCCCAATCCCGGCTCCCTGGGGCTAGCCCAGATCCCAATCCTGGGGCTGGCCCAGATCCCAATCCTGGGGCTGGCCCAGATCCCAATCCCGGTGCCCTGGGGCTGGCCCAGATCCCGGTCCCGGTGCCCTGGGGCTGGCCCAGATCCTGGTCCCGCTCCCTGCTCTGACCCCGCTCCCGCTGCCGGTGCCCCGTCCCGGCGCTGCGGCGGCATTCCCGGCCGGAGCGGAGATGGATGTGCCGGGGCTGCCGGCGGGAGGAAGCAGCCGGGGGCTCCGTTTCCTCCCGGAATGACAATTCCAGATGTCGGGATAATGGATGGATGGATGGATGAGGGCTCGGAGCGCTCCGGCGGCGCTTCCAAGGCCGTTCCCTCCTCCGCAGCCGCGCCGGGGGGAGGCTCCCGGCGGGATCGGGAGCTCCGTGTGCCGGAGCCGGGAGCCAGCGGAGCGGGAGGGGGAGGATTCCAGGGCGGTGAACGGGAATGTGCCGCTGGCAGCGCTTCCCGAGGCCTCCGGAGCGTGGCCCGAGGGGCCCCCGCGCGTGCTGCGGAGCTGCCGGGCTGGCCGGGACGGGGAACGGGATCCAGGGGGTGGGAGAGTGGGATCGTGGGGATGGGGGGGTGGGAACGGGATAATGGGATTGGGAATGGGATAATGGGATTGGGAATTGGATAGTGGGAATGGGAGTGGGAGTGGGAGAGTGGGATCGTGGGGGAGTGGGGATGGGGGCTGGGATAATGGGGGTGGGGGAATGGGAGTGGGATCATGGGATTGGGATCATGGGATAATGGGAATGGGATTGGGAATGGGATAGTGGGATAATGGGAATGGGGGAATGGGATTGGGAATGGGAATGGGATAATGGGATTGGGAATGGGAATGGGATAATGGGATAATGGGACTGGGATCATGAGATAATGTGAATGGGAATGGGATTGGGAATAGGATAGTGGGATTGGGAATGGGAGTGGGATCATGGGAATGGGGGAATGGGATCATGGGATAATGGGAATGGGGGAATGGGATAATGGGGGTGGGGGAATGGGATTGGGATAATGGGACTGGGATCATGAGATAATGTGAATGGGAATGGGATTGGGAATAGGATAGTGGGATTGGGAATGGGAATGGGATAATGGGACTGGGAATGGGATAGTGGGATTGGGAGTGGGATCATGGGAATGGGGGAATGGGATCATGGGATCATGGGATTGGGAATGGGAGTGGGATCATGAGAATGGGAGAATGGGATCATGGGATAATGGGGGTGGGGGAATGGGAATGGGATAATGGGATTGGGATAAGGGGATAATGGGATTGGGATCATGGGATTGGGATCATGGGATAATGGGAATGGGATTGGGACTGGGATAGTGGGATTGGGAATGGGAATGGAATCATGGGAATGGGGGAATGGGATAATGAGAATGGGGAAATGGAGGAATGGGATAGTGGGAATGGGAAAATGGAGGAATGGGATAGTGGGAATGGGAATGGGGTAATGGGATAATGGGAATGGGGGAATGGGATAATGGGGGAATGGGACTGGGATAATGGGAATAGGATATTGGGATTGGGGGAATGGGAATGGGATTGGGGGATTGGGAATGGGAAAGAGAGCAGCTGGATGGGATTGGGAATGGGATTGGGAGATATGGGATGGGGCATTAGGAATGAGATCAGCCGGATGGGATTGGGAATAGGAATGGGAATGGGGCTGGGGCATTAGGAATGAGATTAGCTGGATGGGATTGGGAATAGGAATGGGAGATATGGGATGGGAATGAGGGATTGGGATTGAGGTTGGGACTGGGAATGGGATTGGGACTGGGGAAGGGGCTGAGAGCAGGGAATGGGAATGGGGAGCAGAGATGGATAATGACAGGGATGGGCCAGGAATTCATGGCTAAAACAGGGAATGGTTTGTCAGGGAATGGCTTGGGATGCCCAAATTCCAGCCCCACTTCTCCCAAATTCCAGCCTCAGTTTCCCACCTTTGAGCACTGGTGCTTCCCAAATTCCAGCCCCATTTTCCCAAATTCCAGCCCCACTTCTCCCAAATTCCAGCCTCAGTTTCCCACCCTTGAGCACTGGTTCTTCCCAAATTCCAGCCCCAGTTTTCCTGAATTCCAGCACCAATTCTCCCAAATTCCAGCACCAATTCTCCCAGTTTCCAGCCCCATTTTCCCAAATTCCAGTCCCAGTTCTCCCAGTTTCCAGCCCCATTTTCCCCAAATTCCAGCCCCCTTCTCCCAAATTCCCCCAGTATTCAGTCCCAGTTTTCTAAATTCCAGCCCCAGTTTCCAGCCCCAGTTCCCCCAGTTTCCATCCCCATTTTCCCAGTTTCCATTTCCCCCAGTTTCCAGCCCCATTTCTCCCACTTTCCAGCCCCAGTTCCCCCAGTTTCCAGCCCCAGTTCCCCCACTTTCCATCCCCATTTTTCCCACTTTCTAGCCCCATTTTTCCCAGTATTCAGTCCCAGTTCCCCCACTTTCCAGCCCCATTTTTCCCAGTTTCCATCCCCATTTTCCCAGTTTCCATCCCCATTTTTCCCAGTTTCCAGCCCCATTTCCCCCAGTTTCCATCCCCATTTCCCCCAGTTTCCATCCCCAGTTCCCCCAGTTTCCAGCCCCAGTTTTCCCAGTTTCCAGCCCCAGTTCCCCACTTTCCAGCCCCATTTTTCCCAGTTTCCAGCCTCAGTTTTCCCAGTATTCAGTCCCATTTCTCCCAGTTTCCATCCCCATTTCTCCCAGTTTCCATCCCCATTTCCCCCACTTTCCAGCCCCATTTCCCCCAGTTTCCAGCCCCATTTCTCCCAGTTTCCAGCCCCAGTTCCCCCAGTATTCAGCCCCATTTCTCCCAGTTTCCAGCCCCAGTTCCCCCACTTTCCAGCCCCATTTTTTCCAGGTTCCAGCCCCAGTTTTCCCAGTTTCCAGCCCCATTTTCCCAGTTTCCAGCCCCATTTTCCCAGTTTCCATCCCCATTTTCCCAGTTTCCATCCCCATTTTCCCAGTTTCCATCCCCATTTTTCCCAGTTTCCAGCCCCATTTTCCCAGTATTCAGCCCCAGTTCCCCCAGTTTCCATCCCCAGTTCCCCCACTTTCCAGCCCCATTTCCCCCAGTTTCCAGCCTCAGTTTTCCCACTTTCCAGCCCCATTTTTCCCATTTTCCAGTATCAGTTCCCCCAGTTTCCAGCCCCAGTTCCCCCAGTTTCCAGCCCCATTTCTCCCAGTTTCCATCCCCAGTTCCCCCAGTTTCCAGCCCCATTTTACCCAGTATTCAGTCCCATTTTCCCCAGTTTCCATCCCCATTTCCCCCACTTTCCAGCCCCAGTTCCCCCACTTTCCAGCCCCATTTTTCCAGTTTCCAGCCCCATTTTTCCCAGTTTCCAGCCCCATTTTTCCCAGTACTCAGTCCCATTTTTCCCCGTTTCCAGCCCCATTCTCCCAAATTCCCCCAGTATTCAGTCCCAGTTTTCTAAATTCCAGCCCCAGTTTCCAGCCCCAGTTCCCCCAGTATGTAACCCCATTTTCCCAGTTTCCACTTCTCCCAGTTTCCAGCCCCAGTTCCCCCAGTTTCCAGCCCCATTTTTCCCAGTTTCCATCCCCATCCCCCCCATTTTCCATCCCCATTTTTCCCATTTTCCATCCCCATTTTCCCATTTTCCATCCCCATCCCCCCAGTTCCCAGCCATGCCTCTCCCAGGCCATTCCCCCTGGGACCACCCCAATTCCCCGGGATCCCCAGCACCCCCCGTGCCCCCCGCAGATTTCCGGACCGTGTTGGGGAGTGCTGCCCCACCCCCCTGCGATGCCTTTCCTTGGAAAACCCTCTGGAATTCCGGCGGCCGTGCCCTCCCCCCCCCTCATTCCCGAGGGCTCCGGGCGCTCCCGGTCCCGCTTGCCCAGCTTTGATCCGGGATTTCCAGCGGCTCGCTCGGCCCGCCTGTTATTCCCATCATTCTCCCGGTGTTTCCGAAGCCTTGTAAGACAATCCCTCCGCAATCCCTCCCTCCCCGGCCCTTTCGGGATCGAATCCCGGCCTTCTCCAGCTTTTCCAGCCTCTCCAGCCTCTCCCCCCCGCGCTCCCTTCGGATCCTGCGGCTGCTGCGGCTTCCCGGCCTCTGCCGCGCTTCCGACGGCTCCCAGCCCGCTCTTCCACACCAATCCCGGTTTTCCATCACTTCAGACCCCGCTCTTCCCCATTTTCCATCACTTCAGATCCCACTTTTCCCCATTTTCCATCATTCAGATCCCCCTTTTCCCCATTTTCCATCATTTCAGATCCTGCTTTTCCCCATTTTCCATCACTTCAGATCCCGCTCTTCCACACAAATCCCGGTTTTCCATCACTTCAGACCCTGCTTTTCCACACAAATCCCGGTTTTCCATCAATTCAGATCCCACTTTTTCACACAAGTCCCGGTTCTCCATCATTTCAGATCCCGCTTTTCCCCATTTTCCATCACTTCAGATCCTGCTTTTCCCCATTTTCCATCACTTCAGACCCTGCATTTCCACACAAATCCCAATTTTCCATCATTTCAGACCCCACTCTTCCACACAAATCCCGGTTTTCCATCACTTCAGACCCCGCTTTTCCACACAAATCCCGGTTTTCCATCAGTTCAGATCCTGCTTTTCCCCATTTTCCATCATTTCAGATCCTGCTTTTCCCCAATTTCCATCACTTCAGATCCCGCTCTTCCACACAAATCCCGGTTTTCCATCACTTCAGATCCCACTTTTCCCCATTTTCCATCAGTTCAGATCCTGCTTTTCCCCATTTTCCATCACTTCATATCCTGCTTTTCCACACAAATCCCGGTTTTCCATCATTTCTGATCCTGCTCTTCCACACAAATCCCCGTTTTCCATCATTTCTGATCCCCCTTTTCCCCATTATCCATCACTTCAGACCCCGCTTTTCCACACAAATCCCAATTTTCCATCATTTCAGACCCCACTCTTCCACACAAATCCTGGTTTTCCATCAGTTCAGATCCCGATTTTCCACTCAAATCCCGGTTTTCCATCACTTCAGACCCCGCTCTTCCACACAAATCCTGGTTTTCCATCACTTCAGATCCTGCTTTTCCCCATTTTCCACCATTTCTGATCCCACTTTTCCACACAAATCCCCATTTTCCATCACTTCAGACCCCGCTTTTCCACTCAAATCCCAGTTTTCCATCAGTTCAGATCCCGATTTTCCACTCAAATCCCTGGTTTCCATCACTTCAGACCCCGCTCTTCCACACAAATCCCGGTTTTCCATCATTTCTGATCCTGCTTTTCCCCATTTTCCATCACTTCAGATCCTGCTTTTCCCCATTTTCCATCACTTCAGATCCCGCTCTTCCACACAAATCCCCATTTTCCATCAGTTCAGATCCCTCTTTTCCCCGTTTTCCATCATTTCTGATCCCGCTTTTCCACACAAATCCCGGTTTTCCATCACTTCAGATCCTGCTTTTCCCCATTTTCCCAATTTCCATCACTTCAGACCCCGCTCTTCCACACAAATCCCGGATTTCCATCAGTTCAGATCCCACTTTTCCACACAAATCCCGGTTTTCCATCAGTTCAGATCCCCCTTTTCCCCATTTTCCATCATTTCAGATTCCCACTTTTCCACACAAATCCCGATTTTCCCTGTTTTCCATCATTTCAGATCCCTTTTTTCCCCATTTCCCATCTTTTCAGATCCTGCTTTTCCACCCAAATCCTGCTTTTCCCCATTTCCCATCATTTCAGATCCCCCTTTTCCCCATTTCCCATCATTTCCATTCCTGTGCTTCCACACCAATCCCCCTTTTCCTGGTTTTCCATTGTTTCAGATCCCACTTTTCCCCATTTTCCATCATTTCCATTCCTGATTTTCCACACAAATCCCATTTTTTCCTGTTTTCCATCAATTCAGACCCCGCTCTTCCACACAAATCCCAATTTTCCCCATTTTCCATCATTTCAGATCCCCCTTTTTCCCTGTTTTCCATAATTTCAGATCCCAATTTTCTCCATTTCCCATCATTTCAGATCCTGGTTTTCCATTCAAATACCGCTTTTCCCCATTTTCCATCACTTCAGATCCCACTTTTCCCCATTTTCCATCATTTCAGATCCCACTTTTCCACACCAATCCCGGTTTTCCATCACTTCAGATCCCCCTTTTCCACACAAATCCCGGTTTTCCCTGTTTTCCATCATTTCTGATCCTGCTTTTCCCCATTTCCCATCATTTCAGATCCCAATTTTCCCCATTTTCCATCATTTCAGATCCTGCTTTTCCATACAAATCCCAATTTTCCCCATTTCCCATCATTTGAGATCCCCCTTTTCCACACCAATCCCAATTTTCCCCATTTCCCATCATTTCAGATCCCCCTTTTTCCCCATTTTCCATTGTTCCCATTCCTGATTTTCCACACCAATCCCAATTTTCCCCATTTCCCATCATTTCAGATCCCCCTTTTCCACACCAATCCCAATTTTCCACCTCCCTCCATCCACAATTCCCTCCAGGTCCCTTTTCCCCCTTTCCCACCGTTTTTATTCCCAGTCCCTTCCCAGCAGGGAGAATTCCCAGCAGGATTCCCCAGTCCTGGGGGTTTTCCAGGAGTTTCCATCCCTTGGAAAAGCAGGAAAATCCCCTGGGAATGTGGGATGAGCTCTCCCCAGAGCTCCTTCCCACCTTCCCCTTTTCCGTGGATAAACCCTCAGAATTCCCAAAATGGGAAATTCTGGGAATTTTGGGGTTTTATCTGGAATTCCATGGGAGTTTTCCAGACTTTTCCCACTTGGAAAAAACACTTCTCCCCCCTGTGGGATAAATCCATGGATGTTTATAAATTTGTTTATTTGGGAATTTCGGAAAAAAAGGGGCTGAAAGTTGGGAAAACCAAGGGTGAAAAATGGGATAAAAGGGCTGGGATTTGGGAAAACTGGAGCTGGAAATTGGGAGAAGAGGGGCTGGAATTTGGGGGAAGTGGGGCTGGAATTTGGGGGAAAAAGGCCTGGAATTTGGGAAAAGTGGGGCTGAAATTTGGGGGAAAAAGGGCTGGAATTTGGGAAAAGTGGGGCTGAAAATTTGGAAAAAAGGGGCTGGAATTTGGGAGAAGTGGGGCTGAAATTTGGGAAAAGTGAGGCTGGAATTTGAGGAAAAAGAGGCTGAAATTTGGGGGGAAAAGGGCTGGAATTTGGGGGAAGTGGAGCTGGAATTTGGGGAAGAGGGGCTGGAATTTGGGGGAAAAGAGCTGGAAATTGGGGAAAAGTGGGGCTGGAAATTTGGGAGAAGTGGGGCTGAAATTTGGGAGATCTGAGGCTGGAATTTGGGGAGAAAAAGGCTGGAATTTGGGAGAAGTGGGGCTGGAACTTGGAAAAAAGTAGGGCTGAAAATTTGGAAAAAAGGGGCTGAAATTTGGGAAAAGTGAGGCTGGAATTTGAGGAAAAAGAGGCTGGAATTTGGGAGAAGTGGGGCTGAAATTTGGGGAGAAAAGAGGCTGAAATTTGGGAGAAGTGGGGCTGGAATTTGGGAGAAGAGGGGCTGGAATTTGAGGAATAAAGGGCTGGAATTTGGGAGAAGTGGGGCTGGGATTTGGGAGAAGAGGGGCTGGAATTTGAGGAAAAAAGGGCTGGAATTTGGGGGAAACAAGGGGCTGGAAATTTGGAAAAAATGGGCTGAAATTTGGGAAAACCAAGGCTGGAATTTGAGGAAAAAGAGGCTGAAATTTGGGGGGAAAAGGGCTGGAATTTGGGGAAGAGGGGCTGGAATTTGGGGAAAAAGGGCTGGAAATTGGGGAAAAGTGGGGCTGGAAATTTGGGAGAACTGGGGCTGAAAATTTGGAGAACTGAGGCGGGAATTTGGGAGTAAAGGGGCTGGAATTTGGGGAAAAAGAGGCTGAAACTTGGGAAAAGTGGGGCTGAAAATTTGGAAAAAAGGGGCTGAAATTTGGGAAAACCAAGGCTGGAATTTGAGGAAAAAGAGGCTGGAATTTGAAGAAAAAGGGCTGGATTTTGGGAAAAGTGGGGCTGGAATTTGAGGAAAAAGGGGCTGAAATTTGGGGAGAAAAGGGCTGGAATTTGGGAGAAGTGGGGCTGGAATTTGGGAGAAGAGGGGCTGGAATTTGGGAGAAGTGGGGCTGGAATTTGGGGAAAAAGAGGCTGGATTTTGGGAAAAGTGGGGCTGGAATTTGGGAAAAAAGGGGCTGAAATTTGGGAAAACCAAGGCTGGAATTTGAGGAAAAAGGGGCTGAAATTTGGGGAGAAAAGGGCTGGAATTTGGAAAAAGTGGGGCTGGAATTTTGGGGAAAAAAGGGCTGGAAATTTGGGAAAACCAAGGCTGAAAAGTGGAATAAAAGGGCTGGAATTTGCCAAAACTGGGGCTAAAATCCGAGGGGGAAAAAGGGGCTGGAAATTGGGAAAACCGAGGCTGGGATGTGGATAACGTGGGATCATCCCGGGATTAAAGGGTTAACGAGCCGGGCTGGCCCAGCCCCAGCCCACAAGGGGTTAAATTCCCCAATTTCGGCAGGAAAAGCTTTTTCCGTGTGGAAGGAATGACATCACCCAAAACATTGGAGTGACCCGCAGCCAGCGGAAACTTTCCCTGACTTTTTCTACTCCTGCTTTATTTTTTTTTTCTTTTTTTAATATATTCCACCTTTTTTTAATATTCCTGCTTTTTTTTTTTTTCCTATCCCTGCTTTTTTCTTTTTTTTTTTGTATATTCCACCTTTTTTTAATTCCGGCTTTTTTATTCCACCTTTTGAAATTCCTGCTTTTTTGCCTCTTCCACCTGATTTTAATATCAGTTTTTTTAAAAATATTCCTGATTTTTTTACATTCCTGCTTTTTTATATTCTGGCCTTTTTTCGTATTCTTGTTTTTTTATCATATTTCTGCTTTTTGGTAATATTCCTGCTTTTTTTGGTTGCATTCCAGCTTCTCTTTATTCCTTTTTTTTTTTTTTAATTCCACCTTTTTTTCTTATTTTCCACCGTTTTTATTCCTGCTTTTTGTTACATTTCTGCTTTTTTTCCCGTTCCTTGGGGGTTTTTTATTCCTGTTTTTTTTTTAAATATTCCTGCTTTTTTCATATTACTTCCATTTTTTATATTCCTGCTTTTTTTTTCTCTCTCCCTCCTGGAAATGTTTCCGCTCCGTGCTGCCGGCCGGGTTTGGAATGTCTTCCCAAAAATTCTGGGGATGGTGGGGGGAGAGATTTATCCCAAATGCTGCGCCTGAAATTCGGGAATAGGGAGTTCCAGAGGGTCAGGATTGTCATTCCCCCATTCCCATAGTCACAAATTCCCACATTCATTCCCCCATCCCCAGTCCCCATTCCCATTATCCCATTCCCATCCCCATTATCCCATTCCCATTATCCCATTCCCATCCTCATCCCCATTATCCCATTCCCCATCCCCATTACCATTCCTATTATCCCATTCCCATCCCCATTCCCATCCCCATTCCCATCTCCATTCCCAGTCCCAATCCCCATCCCATCCCCATCCCCATTCCCCATTATTCCCATCCCCATGATCTCATCCCCATTCCCCATTATTCCCATTCCCCATCCCAACCCCCATCCCCATCTTCCCCATTATCCCATTCCCATCCCCATTATCCCATTCCCATCCCCGTCCTCATCCCCATTATCCCATCCTCATCCCCATTATCCCATTCCCATCCCCATCCTCATCCCCATTATCCCATTCCCATCCCCATTCCCATAATCCCATCCCCATTCCCATCCCTCATTCCCATCCCCAATCCCATTCCCATCCCCCATTCCCATCCCCCATTCCCATTATCCCATCCCCATTCCCATCCCCAATCCCATTCCCAATCCCATTCTCATCCCCAATCCCATTCCCCATTCCCATTATCCCATCCCCATCCCCATCCCCCATCCCCATTCCCCATTATCCCATTCCCATCCCCATCCTCATCCCCATTATCCCATTCCCCATTCCCATCCCCATTCCCATTCCCCATCCCAATTATCCCATTCCCATCCCCAATCCCATTCCCCAATCCCATTCCCATCCCCATTCCCATTCCCCATTCCCATCCCCGTTCCCATTCCCCATTCCCATCCCCATTATCCCATTCCTATCCCCATCCCCATTATCCCATTCCCATTATCCCCATCCCATTCCCATCCCCCATCCCCATTCCCATTCCCCATCCCAATTATCCCATTCCCAATCCCATTCCCCATTCCCATTCCCATCCCAATTATCCCATTCCCATCCCATTCCCCATTCCCAGTCCCATCCCCACTCCCCATCCCCTTCCCATCCCCAGTCCGATCCCCATTCCCATTATCCCATCCCCATCCTCATTCCCATCCCCATCCCCCATTTCCATCCCCATCCCCATTCCCATCCCTATCCCCATTCCCATCCCCATTATCCCAATCCCATTCCCCATCCCCATTATCCCATCCCCATTATCCCATTCCCATCCCCATTATCCCATTCCCAATCCCATTCCCATCCCCATCCCCATTCCCATTCCCCATCCCCATTCCCCATTCCCATCCCCATTCCGATTATCCCATTCCCCATTCCCATCCCCATTCCCATTCCCCATCCCCATTATCCCATCCCCCATCCCCATTCCCATCCCATTCCCAATCCCATTCCCATCCCCATTCCCCATCCCCATTATCCCATTCCCATTCCCCATTCCCCATTCCCATCCCCCATTCCCATCCCCCATTCCCATCCCCATTCCCATCCCCATTCCCATTCCCATTATCCCATTCCCCATCCCCATTCCCCATTCCCATCCCCATTCCCCATCCCATCCCCATCATCCCATTCCCATCCCCATCCCCATCATCCCATCCCCCATCCCCATTCCCATTATCCCATCCCCATTCCCAATCCCATCCCCATTCCCCATCCCCATTATCCCATTCCCATCCCCATTCCCATCCCCATTCCCATTATCCCATTCCCTTGGCTCTTCATCACCTCCCAGCAGGAATTCTGTCCCGGCTCCCAGAGATGTTTGGGAATTCTGGGGTCACTCTGCTTGCGTTATCCCAGTGGGTTGAGCTCCAGGAATATTCCCAGAAATCCGGGAAAAGGTCCCAGAAATCCCACAGGGAGGGACGGACCTGCCCCATTCCCGGCCTTCCCTGCTGGATCCGGCTGCTCCAGCCCCGTCCCCCCAGGATTCCCGAATTCCCGGCCATTCCTGGGATTGCCATCCCATCCCATCCCAAATTAGGGGGACAGTTCCCGGGATTGTCACCCCCATTCTCATCCCAAACTGCACAATCCTGGGATTGGCATTCCCATCCCAAATTAGGGGACAGTTCCCAGAATTTTCACCCCATTCCCATCCCAAACTCCCCATTCCCAGGATTTTTACCCCATTCCCATCCCAAACTCCCCATTCCCAGGATTTCCACCCCATTCCCATCCCAAACTCCACATTCCCAGGATTTGCACCCCATTCCCATCCCAAACTCCCCATTCCCAGGATTTTCACCCTGTTCCCATCCCAAACTCCACATTCCCAGGATTTCCACCCCGTTCCCATCCCAAATTTAGGGGAAGATTCCCGGGATTTTCACCCTATTCCCATCCCAAATTAGGGGGAAGATTCCCGGGATTTTCACCCCGTTCCCATCCCAAATTAGGGGGAAGATTCCCGGGATTTCCACCCCGTTCCCATCCCAAATTAGGTGGAAGATTCCCGGGATGTTCACCCCGCTCCCATCCCAAACTCCCCATTCCCAGGATTTCCACCCCATTCCCATCCCAAACTCGCCATTCCCAGGATTTTCACCCCATTCCCATCCCAAACTCCACATTCCCGGGATTTTCACCCCATTCCCATCCCAAATTAGAGGGACGATTCCCAGGATTTTCACCCCATTCCTGTCCCAAATTAGGGGGAAGATTCCCGGGATTTCCACCCCGTTCCCATCCCAAATTAGGGGGAAGATTCCCGGGATTTCCACCCCATTCCCATCCCAGGTGGGCCCTGGATCCGCTCCCGGCCGGAACCCCTGGCTGCTTTTCCCATCTCCCACCTCATCAGGCTCCGGATTCTGAGAATGTGCGGAGGCAGCCGGAGCCTGTGCCGGGCCTCGGGATCCTTCCCCGCAAACTCCAGGATTTGCTGCCCCGATTCCCGGGAATATTCACGGCCAGAAACCTTTGGGAAATCTCTTTTCCACTCCCCGATCCCGAATTTCCTCCCGCTGCCCAGCAGGGAGCATCCAGAGGGGAAACTTTGGGATGTGGATCCCCCCCCCAGGGCTGCCTTTGGCTGGGATGATCCCGCAGATATTTTGGGAAGATTCCTGGTTTTGCTGTGGCGACGGCCGAGTCCGGATTTAGAGCTCGGGAAGGGGGGGGTTCCTGGGTTTGGGTGGATTTTTATGGATTTTTTTTATGGATTTTGATGGAATTTTTTAGCGCTGCCTTGCCTGGAATCCGTGTGGGGAGAGCTCCCGGCCAGGGATATTCCGGTGCCAGGCCCGGATCCCCGGGGAGCTCCGGAGGCGCCGGTGCCCGCTCGGATTCCTCGGAGCTCTCGTCATGGGGGTGGATCCGAGACCAGCCGGAGCTGCCCGGAAATTCCAGTGGAAAACAGCCCCAAATTCCACTGGAAAACTGCCCCGCCACCCTCCTTTCCCTGCTCTTCCCGACTTTTCTGGGATCTTCCCCGGGTGAGCTGGGCGTGGAATTGGTTATCCCGAGGTTGGATTTTTGGGAATGATTCCCTGCCTGGCACAAAGCCCTCGTCCCTGGGGATTGGGTTCTTCCCTGTGGATGTGGCACTTGGGAATGGGGCCAGGCTTTGGGATTGGGCGGCTCCCGGGGCTTTTCCAGCCTCTGGAATTCCAGGATTCCGTCCCCGGAGTTGTGCTCCTGGAAGGTTTCCATAGGGAAAACAGAAGGAGCTGCTGAACTGTTCCCAAACCCATTCCCAAACTTTGGCAAAATGGGATCAAACCCACAGGAAAAAAAACAAACCCCAGATAATCCCAAATCCAGATCCTGGCTGATCCCATTCCCTTGGGATGGATTTATCCAGGAAAACCGGAGCTGGAAGCGTGGCCCGGTGGGATTTGGGGGGATCTGGAGGAGGGAAGGAGCTGCGGGATTCATCCCATTCCCGGCGGGATGGGATAATCCCTGGGATTCCAGCTCCAGCAGGAATTCCCAGGGGTTCAAATCCAGCCAGGAAGGTTCGGGAATTCCTGGGAAAAGGCAGGAGCACGGGAAGGATCCTCCTGGGAAGGAGCTGGAGCTGGAATCGTGGATTTTCCCTCGGGAAGGGAATTCCCCTGTGGGAATTCCACCCTCCTTTTCCATATCCCGTGGCTCTGCCTCTTCCCGGGGAATCTTTGGGAATCTCGGAGCCCAATCGCGCTCCCGGTCCCTGCCAGGCCTCCCGGATTTCAGGAGAGTTCGGATTCCTCTCTCCTCATCCAGGAGCACAGCTCGTCCCAAAAAAACAGCTCCGGCCTGAGCTGGGATTCCTGGAAAAACTCTGGAACACAACGATCCCTGGCAGAGGCCGGGAGATAGCGAGGGCTCCGAGCTGCCGGCGCCGCGCGGCCGCCCCGGCACTTCCCAAACAATTCCCAAACAATTCCCAAACAATTCCTGGCATTCCCGGGGCTGGGATCCGGCCCTGGCACTGGCCTGGGACAGCTTGGATCCACCCAGGGTAGTGGGAAGTTCCCTGCCTGTGGAATGGTTGGAATGGGATGATCCCTAAAAAAATCCCTTCCTGGCCAAAGCATTCCAGGATCCCATGGACAGCATTCCATGGACAGGATTCCAGGGTCAGGATCCCATGGCTAAGATTCCATGGACAGGATTTGAGGGCCAGGATCCCATGGCCAGGATCCCATGGATAGGATTCCATGGACAGCATTCCATGGACAGGATTCCAGGGTCAGGATCCCATGCCCAGCATTCCATGGATATGATTCCATGGACAGGATTCCAGGGCCAGGATCCCATGGCTAAGATTCCATGGCCAGGATCCCATGGCCTGGATCTCATGGACAGCATTCCATGGCCAGGATCCCATGGACAGCATTCCATGGACAGGATTCCATGGCCTGGATCTCATGGACAGGATCCCATGGATAGGATTCCATGGCCAGCATTCCATGGCTAAGATTCCATGGACAGGATTCCAGGGCCTGGATCTCATGGACAGGATTCCAGGGCCAGGATCCCATGGCCAGCATTCCATGGCCAGGATTCCATGGATATGATTCCATGGACTGGATTCCAGGGCCAGCATCCCATGGCCAGGATCCCATGGACAGGATTCCAGGGCCAGGATCCCATGGCTAAGATTCCATGGACAGGATTCCAGGGTCAGGATCCCATGGACAGCATTCCATGGATATGATTCCATGGACAGGATCCCATGGCCAGGATCCCATGGATAGGATTCCATGGCCAGAATCCCATGGATACGATTCCATGGACAGCATTCCATGGCTAGGATCCCATGGATATGATTCCATGGACAGGATCCCATGGCCAGGATCCCATGGATATGATTCCATGGACAGGATTCCAGGGCCAGGATCCCATGGATACGATTCCATGGACAGCATTCCATGGCCAGGATTCCATGGATATGATTCCATGGACAGGATTCCATGGATAGGATTCCATGGACTGGATTCCAGGGCCAGGATCCCATGGCCAGCATTCCATGGATATGATTCCATGGACAGGATTCCAGGGCCAGAATTGCATGGACAAGATTCCATGGACAGCATTCCATGGTGAGCATTCCATGTTTGGGAATACAGGGCTGGATCCCTGGAGCAAGTCTGGATCTGGGATGGATCCCTGGAATGTGTCAGGAGCACAGGGTGGAATCCCTGGAGTGTTTGGGAGCAAAGGGCCGGATCCCTGGAATGTGTCCAGATCCCTGAAGGAAAGGGTCCCTGGAGCCAAGGGCTGGGTCCTGGAATGTGTTTGGGAATGCTGGGCTGGATCCTGGAATGTGTTTGGGAATGCAGGGCTGGATCCTGGAATGTTTGGGAATGCAGGGCTGGATCCTGGAATGTGTTTGGGAATGCTGGGCAGATCCTGGAATGTGTTTGGGAATGCAGGGCTGATCCCGGGGCCAAGGGCTGGATCTCTGGAGCTTGTTTGGATCTGGGATGGATCCTGGGATGTATCAGGAGCGCAGGGTGGAATCCCTGGAGTGACTGGGAGCGACGGGGCGGATCCTGGAGCAAAGAGCTGCTGGATCTTTGGAGCAAAGGGCCGGATCTTTGGAGTGTGTCCAGAGCCAAGGTCTGGATCTCTGGGATGTGTCCAGATCCCTGGAGCGTGTCCGGAGCCAAGGGCCGGATCCCTGGAATGTGTCCAGATCCCTGGAGCATCTCCAGAGCCAAGGGTCAAATCCCTGGAATGTGTCCAGATCCCTGGAGCGTGTCCGGAGCCCTGGAGCGTGTCCAGCTCCCGGAGCGTGGCCGTGGCTTTGCTCCGGAGCCAAATCCCTGGAACGGCTTTTCCCGGCTCCCGCTGCCGCTCCGGCGGCTGCCAGAGGCCATGGCCCCGCTCCCGGCCCTGCTTCCCTCCCTCCCTCCTTCCCGTTATCCCATGGATCCCATCCCCACCCCATCCCATGGATCCCATCCCATCCCATGGATCTCATCCCATCCCATGGATCTCATCCCATCCTATGGATCTCATCCTATGGATCCCATCCCATCTCATGCATCCCATCCCATCCCATGGATCCCATCCCATCCCATGGATCCCGTCCCATCCCATGGATCTCATCCTGTGGATCCCATCCCATGGATCCCATCCCATCCCATGGATCCCGTCCCATCCCATGGATCTCATCCCATAGATCCCATCCCATCCCATGGATCCCGTCCCATCCCATGGATCCCATCCCATGGATCCCATCCCATCCCATGGATCCCATTCCATCCCATGGATCCCATCCCATGGATCCCATCCCATCCTGTGGATCCCATCCTGTGGATCCCATCCCATCCCATGGATCCCATCCCATGGATCCCATCCCATGGATCCCATCCCATGGATCCCATCCCATCCTATGGATCCCATCCCATCCTATGGATCCCATCCCATCCTGTCGATTCCATCCCATCCCATGCATCCCATCCCATGGATCCCATCCCATGGATCCCATCCCATCCCATGGATCCCATCCCATCCTATGGATCCCATCCTGTGGATCCCATCCCATCCTGTCAATTCCATCCCATCCCATGGATCCCATCCCATCCCATGGATCTCATCCTGTGGATCCCATCCCATGGATCCCATCCCATCCCATGGATCCCATCCTGTGGATCCCATCCCATCCTGTCGATTCCATCCCATCCCATGGATCCCATCCCATCCCATGGATCACATCCCATGGATCCCATCCCATCCCATGGATCACATCCCATGGATCCCATCCCGTGGATCCCATCCCATCCTGTCGATCCCATCCCATGGATCCCATCCCATCTCATGCATCCCATCCCATCCCATGGATCCCATCCCATGGATCCCATCCCATCCCATGGATCCCATCCCATGGATCCCATCCCATCAATCCCATGGATCCCATCCCATGGATCCCATCCCATGCCATTATCCCAATCCCATGCTCCTGGCTCCCCCCCGCTGGAGCTCAGCTTCCCTCAGCTCTTTTCCTTGGAAAAGCTCTTCCCGATGGCCCGGCCCTTCCCACCTGAGGCCCTCCATGATCCTGGGATCTGCCAGATCCCAAAAACCTCCCTTGGATTGGCTGCTGGAGACAGCAGGGCCCTCCCTGTGTTCCTAACCCTTGGAATGCTGGCAGGGGAACTCTGGCGCGCCTGGAAAATCCTTCCCGGGGCTGGGAAGGGCGGCGGGAGAAGGAGGGGTGGATCCATGGAGGAGGGGTGGATCCATGGAGGAGGGGTGGATCCATGGAGGAGGGGTGGATCCATGGATGAGGGATGGATCTATGGATTGGGGGGTAGATCCATGGATGGGGGTTGGATCCATGGATCAGGGACGGATCTATGGATTGGGGATGGATCTATGGATCAGGGATGGATCCATGGATTGGGGATGGATCTATGGATGGGGGATGGATCCATGGATTGGGGGGTGGATCCATGGATCAGGGATGGATCCATGGATTGGGGATGGATCTGTGGATTGGGGGGTGGATCCATGGATCAGGGATGGATCCATGGATTGGGGATGGATCTGTGGATTGGGGGGTGGATCCATGGATCAGGGATGGATCCATGGATGGGGGGTAGATCTATGGATTAGGGATGAGGGATGGATCCATGGATTGGGGGGTGGATCCATGGATCAGGGATGGATCCA
The DNA here is from genome assembly GCF_027477595.1 of Haemorhous mexicanus. Classification (NCBI taxonomy): domain Eukaryota; kingdom Metazoa; phylum Chordata; class Aves; order Passeriformes; family Fringillidae; genus Haemorhous; species Haemorhous mexicanus. The sequence goes on along the minus strand of NC_082341.1, from coordinate 157,907,158 downwards.
TGGATGGGGGGTAGATCTATGGATTAGGGATGAGGGATGGATCCATGGATGAGAGATGTGGAATGAAGAATTAATTCATGGATGAGTGATTTATGGTTGGGGATGGATCCATGGATGAGGAATGAGGGATGGAGAATTAATTCATGGATGAGTGATTTATGGTTGGGGATGGATCCATGGATGAGGAATGAGGGATGGATCTGTGGAGGAGGGATGGTTCCATGGATCCGTGGAGGAGGAATGGATCCGGTCGACCTGTGGCTGTGGGGTGAGGGATGGATCCGTGGACCTGTGCTTGTGGGATGGATCCATGGCTGTGGGATGAGGGATGAGGGATGGATCCATGGATCCATGGCTGTGGGGTGAGGGATGAGGGAACAAGGATGGACCCGTGGATCCATGGCTGTGGGGTGAGGGATGGATCCGTGGATCCATGGCTGTAGGCTGAGGGATGGATCCGTGGCTGTGGGGTGAGGGATGAGGGATGAATCCGTGGCTCCATGGCTGTGGGGTGAGGGATGAGGGATGAAGGATGGACCCGTGGATCCATGGCTGTGGGGTGAGGGATGGATCCGTGGATCCATGGCTGTAGGCTGAGGGATGGATCCGTGGCTGTGGGGTGAGGGATGAGGGATGAATCCGTGGCTCCATGGCTGTGGGGTGAGGGATGAGGGATGAAGGATGGACCCGTGGCTCCGTGGCTGTGGGGTGAGGGATGGATCCGTGGCTGTGGGGTGAGGGATGGATCCGTGGATCCATGGCTGTGGGGTGAGGGATGAGGGATCTAAGATGGACCCGTGGATCTGTGGCTGTGGGGTGAGGGATGGATCCATGGCTGTGAGGTGAGGGATGGATCCATGGATCCATGGCTGTGGGGTGAGGGATGGATCCGTGGCTGTGGTGGGCTGGGGGATGGATCCGTGGCTGTGGGATGAGGGATGAGGGATCAAAGATGGATCCGTGGCTCCGTGGCTGTGGGCTGAGGGATGGATCCATGGCTCCGTGGCTGTGGGGTGAGGAATGGATCCGTGGATCTGTGTCTGTGGGGTGAGGGATGGATCTGTGGATCCGTGGCTGTAGGCTGAGGGATGGATCCGTGGGGTGAGGGATGGATCTGTGGATAAGGGATGGATCCATGGATCCATGGCTGTGGGGTGAGGGATGAGGGATGAAGGATGGACCCGTGGATCTGTGGCTGTGGGGTGAGGGATGGATCCGTGGCTGTGGGGTGAGGGATGGATCCATGGATCCATGGCTGTGGGGTGAGGGATGGATCCATGGCTGTGGGGTGAGGGATGAGGGATGGATCCATGGCTCTGTGGCTGTGGGGTGAGGGATGGATCCATGGATCCGTGGCTGTGGGGTGAGGATGGATCCATGGCTGTGGGGTGAGGATGGATCCGTGGCTGTGGGGTGAGGGATGGATCCGTGGATCCATGGCTGTGAGGTGAGGGATGGATCCGTGGATCCGTGGCTGTGGGGTGAGGGATGAAGAATGGACCCGTGACTGTGGGGTGAGGGATAGATCCATGGAGGAGGGATGGATCCGTGCAGGAGGGATGGATCCATGGAGGAGGGATGGATCCATGCAGGAGGGATGGATCCATGGAGGAGGGATGGATCCGTGCAGGAGGGATGGATCCATGGAGGAGGGATGGATCCATGCAGGAGGGATGGATCCATGGAGGAGGGATGGATCCGTGCAGGAGGGATGGATCCATGGAGGAGGGATGGATCCATGGAGGAGGGATGGATCCATGGAGGAGGGATGGATCCGTGCAGGAGGGATTGATCCGTGGCTCTCTGGCAGTGACTAAGGGATGGATCCATGCATCCGTAGCTTCTTGGCAGTGGGCTGAGGGATGGATCCATGGATCCGTGGAGGATCCGTGGCTCCCTGGCAGTGACTGAGGGATGGATCCGTGGATCCGTGGCTCTCTGGCAGTGACTAAGGGATGGATCCATGCATCCGTAGCTTCTTGGCAGTGGGCTGAGGGATGGATCCATGGATCCGTGGAGGATCCGTGGCTCCCTGGCAGTGACTGAGGGATGGATCCATGGATCCGTGGAGGATCCGTGGCTCCCTGGCAGTGACTGAGGGATGGATCCATGGATCCGTGGCTCCCTGGCAGTGACTGAGGGATGGATCCATGGATCCGTGGAGGATCCGTGGCTCCCTGGCAGTGACTGAGGGATGGATCCATGGATCCGTGGAGGATCCGTGGCTCCCTGGCAGTGGCTGAGGGATGGATCCATGGATCCGTGGAGGATCCGTGGCTCCCTGGCAGTGACTGAGGGATGGATCCATGGATCCGTGGAGGATCCGTGGAGTATCCGTGGCTCCCTGGCAGTGACTGAGGGATGGATCCATGGATCCGTGGAGGATCCATGGATCCGTGGAGGATCCGTGGCTCCCTGGCAGTGGCTGAGGGATGCAGGTGCAGCCCCACGGGGCGCGGGGGCCGCTCCACCCCCCCGCTCCCGCCGGGAATGGCTCCTTTGATCCCGATCCCAGCTGGCCGATGGCGGGATTGGGAGCAGCTGGGAAAAGCGCGGGGGGGGGGGGGGGGAATGGGGGCAGCCTGGGGAAGGGGGAGCCGGCCCCGCCTGCCCCAGCCCCGTCACCCCATCCCAGTTATCCCAGTTGTTATCCCGCTCGTTATCCCGGTTATCCCATTGTTCATCCCGCTCGCTCTCCCCTCCCCCCGCTCCCGCCGGAGCTTTTCCCAGTTTTTTTTTTTTTTTTTTAAATTTTTTTTTTTTTTCCCTTTTCCATCCATAACTTTAACGAGCGGAGCCTGCTCCGAACGGGAGCGCTGCTTTTGTGGGAGGCTCTTCCCGAGGGCCTCGGGAAGGGGGGTCTGGAATTCCGGCGGCTCCTCCGGAAGCGGCGGCGGCTGCGGGGGCCCCGCTCCCAAATCCGGGTGGCCACGGAGCCCCTGGATCCCTCGGATCCTTGGGATTCTCCTCCAGAGCCCGGGACAGGGACCTGGTCCACAAAATTCCTCGGGAATGGAGCTGGGAATGTGCAGGGAGAGCAGGGAAATCCAGGAGAATTCCAGAGCCTTTTCCAGGGGTTTTTCTGGGAGAGCTGTAGAAGGGTTTGGGATGCAGGTGGAGGGATGGGAAACAGGGAATGGCTTCCCATGGAAAGTTGGGATTCCCAGAGAATCCAGGGCTGCCAAAGGGAATAGCAGGAGGTCTCCCTTGGGAATGGGATCATCCCTGAAATCCCCTCCATTCCCAGCCTTTCCAGGAGGGAATTCCCAGGGAATCCCACCCCGGCCACATTCCCAGCCCTTTATCCCAGATTTTCCCCTCTCATCCCGGGATTCCCAAGGTTTGGGATTGAGGAGAACCCTCCCCATTGCTGGGAGCCCAAAGTTGCCCAAATTCCCTCGTTCTGCCCCCAATTTCCGGGAAGAGAAGGGAAATTCCAGAGCCTGCAGAGCTGGGAATCCAAGTGTTGGTGATTGCTGCTCCTGCAGGAGAATTCCAGAGCTTTTTCCAGGGATTTTTGGGAGACCTGCAGAAGGGTTTGGGATGCAGGTGGAGGGATGGGAAACAGGGAATGGCTTCCCATGGAAAATTGGGATTTGGGGCTGGAATTCCTACCCAGGATAGAATTCCCAGCCACACCACGATTCCCCCATCCCAGTAATTCCCAGTTTGGAGCCCTCCCCCCCCACAAGGATGCTGGGAATGCTGCCAGGCCAGGAAAGGGGCAGAATTCCATGGAAAAAAAAAAAAAGGGGGAGGGGGCGGTTCCTGTGTCCCCCCCCAGGCCGGGAAGGGTTCCCGAGGTGTCGGGGATGGAAAAGTCGGAGCGAGGGGGGGGAAGGATTTGGCAGGGCCGGGATCGCTCCTGCCCCAGCCAGCAGCACGCCAGGAATCTTGGAGGAAAAATTTCTTTCCATGGGCAGGAAAAGCAGCACGGAAAAATTTCGGAAAGGAAAGGGGGGGGTGTTGGAAAAATAAAAATAAAATCTGAATTTATCCCGGGATATTCCCAAAGAGAGGGAGAGGGAGATGGAGCCAAAGCAGCGGGGACATCCTGGGGGTTTTTGGGGAATTTTTAGGGAATTCTGAGGGGGTTTTAGGGAATTTTGAGGGTTTTTTCCAGGAGTTTTGAGTTGTTCTTTGAGGGAATTCTGAGGGGTTTTTTAGGGAATTTTGAGGGGTTTTTTAAAAGGAATTCTGAGGGGTTTTTAGGGAATTTTGAGGGTTTTTTTAAAAGGAATTCTGAGGGTTTTTTTAGGGAATTTTGAGGTCTGGTTTCAAGAGTTTTAAGGTGGTTTTTTAGGGAATTTTGAGTTGTTCTTTTAGGGAATTCTGAGGGGTTTTTTAGGGAATTTTGAGGTCTTGCTTCAAGACTTTTAAGGTGGTTTTTTAGGGAATTTTGAGTTGTTCTTTGAGGGAATTCTGAGGGGTTTTTTAGGGAATTTTGAGGGTTTTTTTAAAAGGAATTCTGAGGGGTTTTTTAGGGAATTTTGAGGGGGTTTTTAGGGAATTCTGAGGGGTTTTTTAGGGAATTTTGAGGGTTTTTTTAAAAGGAACTCTGAGGGGTTTTTTAGGGAATTTTGAGGTCTGGTTTCAAGAGTTTTAAGGTGGTTTTTTTTTAAGGAATTTTGAGGGTTTTTTTAGGGAATTCTGAGGGGTTTTTTAGGGAATTTTGAGGGTTTTTTTCAGGAGTTTTGAGTTCTGCTTTTAGGGAATCCTGAGGGGTTTTTTAGGGAATTTTGAGGGTTTTTTTAAAAGGAATTCTGAGGGGTTTTTAGGGAATTTTGAGGGGTTTTTTAAAAGGAATTCTGAGGGGTTTTTTAGGGAATTTTGAGGTCTTGTTTCAAGAGTTTTAAGGTGGTTTTTTTAAGGAATTTTGAGGGTTTTTTTCCGGAGTTTTGAGTTGTTCTTTTAGGGAATTCTGAGGAGTTTTTTTGGGAATTCTGAGGGGTTTTTTAGGGAATTTTGTGGGTTTTTTTAAAGGAATTCTGAGGGGTTTTTAGGGAATTTTGAGGGGGTTTTTTAAGGAATTTTGAGGTATTCTTTTAGGGAATTTTGAGGAGTTTTAAGGGAATTTTGAGGTCTTTTTTCAGGAGTTTTGAGTTGTTCTTTTAGGGAATTTTGAGGTGTTTTTAAGGGAACTCTGAGGGGTTTTTTTAGGGAATTTTGAGGCATTCTTTTCGGGAATTTTGAGGCATTCTTTTAGGGAATTTTGAGGTGTTTTTAAGGGAACTCTGAGGGTTTTTTTAGGGAATTCTGAGGGGGGGTTTTTTTCAGTAATTTGGTGATTTTTGGGGGAATTTGAGGTGGTATTTTTTGGGAATTTGAGGTGGTTTTTTTGGGAATTTGAGGTGGTTTTTTTTGGGAATTTTGAGGGGGTTTTTGGGAATTTGTGGTGGTATTTTTTGGGAATTTGAGGTGGTTTTTTTGGGAATTTGAGGTGGTTTTTTTTGGGAATTTTGAGGGGGTTTTTGGGAATTTGTGGTGGTATTTTTTGGGAATTTGAGGTGGTTTTTTTGGGAATTTGAGGTGGGTTTTTTTGGGAATTTTGAGGGGGTTTTGGGGCATTTGTGGTGGTATTTTTGGGAATTTGAGGTGGTTTTTTTGGGAATTTGAGGTGGGTTTTTTTGGGAATTTTGAGGGGGTTTTGGGGCATTTGTGGCGGTATTTTTTGGGACTCCATGCCGAGGCACAGCAGCCTGCTGGGGAAAAAAATGGGGATTCCCAGAAAAACAGGGGATTCCCAGAAAAAAACAAGAATTCCTGGGAAAATGGGTATTCCCTGGAAAACCGAGAATTCCCGGGGTCAGGTGGAATTCCAAGGGAATTCCCGAGTCCCTCCGGGCTCGGTCCTCGTCCCGCTTTTCCCGCCGGGATTCGGGAGCCCCCCGGGGTGGGCAGGGGGTCTCACCCGGGTCTCTCCCGGGTCTATCCCGGGTCTCCCGGGTCTCTCCCGGGTCTATCCCGGTCTCTCCCGGATCTATCCCGGGTCTCACCCGGGTCTCTCCCGGGTCCCTCCCGGTCTCTCCCGAGTCTCTCTCGGTCCCTCCCGGTCTCTCCCGGGTCTATCCCGGGTTTCTCCCTGGTCCCTCCCGGGTCTATCCCGCTCCCTCCCGGGTCTCACCCTGGTCCCTCCCGGGTCTATCCCGGGTCTCTCCCGGGTCTCTCCCGGGTCTCTCCCAGGTCTATCCCGGGTCTATCCCGGGTCCCTCCCGGTTCCTCCTGGGTCCCTCCCGGATCTATCCCGGGGCTCTCCCAGTCTCACCCTGGTCCCTTCCAGGTCTATCCCGGGTCTCTCCCTGGTCCCTCCCGGGTCTCTCCCGGTCCCTCCCGAGTCTCTCCCGGGTCTATCCCGGGTCTCTCTCAGTCCCTCCCGGATCCCTCCCAGGTCTATCCCGGGTCTCTCCCGGGTCTTTCCCGGGGCTCTCCCGAGTCTTTCCCGGTCTCTCCCGGGTCCCTCCCGGGTCCCTCCCGGGTCTCTCCCGGTCTCTTTCGGGTCTCTCCCGGGTCACTCCCGGTCTCTCCCGGGTTTCTCCCTGGTCCCTCCCGGGTCTATCCCGGGTCTCTCCCGGGTCTCTCCCGGGTCTCTCCCTGGTCCCTCCCAGGTCTCTCCCGAGTCTCTCCCGGTCCCTCCCGGGTCCCTCCCGTTCTCTCCCGGGTCTATCCCGGGTCTCTCCTGGTCCCTCCCGGGTCTATCCCGGGTCCCTCCCGGGTCTATCCCGGGTCTCCTGGGTCTCTCCCGGGTCTCTCCCGGGTCCCTCCCGGTCTCTCCCGGGTCTATCCCGGGTTTCTCCCTCGTCCCTCCCGGGTCTATCCCGCTCCCTCCCGGGTCTATCCCGGTCTCTCCTGGGTCTATCCCGGGTCCCTCCCGGGTCTCTCCTGAGTCTCTCCCGAGTCTCTCCCGAGTCCCTCCCGGGTCCCTCCCGGGTCCTAACCGGGTCTCTCCCGGGTCTCTCCCGGGTCTCTCCCGGGTCTCTCCCGGTCCCCCCCGGCAGCTGGGACGGGGAGAACTTTTCCAGGAGCCCCTCGTAAATCAGAGCTGCGGCTGCAATTCCCGGCTGCAATTCCCGGCTGCAATTCCCGGCTGCAATTCCCGGCTGCAATTCCCGGCTGCAATTCCCGGCCGGAGCTGCGGGGAGCCGGAGCGGTTCCCCCCCATTAACCCGAGGAGTTCCGGGGCTGGGAGCCGGGAATTCCACCTGGAACCTGCCCCGGGGTGAGGAAAAAGCTGGGAATGTGCAGAGGGAGCCGGGAAATCCAGGAGAATTCCAGAGCCTTTTCCAGGGATTTCTGGGAGAGCTGCAGAGGGGTTTGGGATGCAGGTGGAGGGATGGGAAACAGGGAATGGCTTCCCATGGAATGTTGGGATTTGGGGATGGAATTCCCAGAGAATCCGGGGCTGCTCCAGCCCTGGGAAGTCCTGGAATAGCGGGAGCTGCCCCGTGGGAATGGGATCATCCCAAATGGCCCTTCCATCCTGAACCAGTTTGGGATTCCACGGGAGTGTCCCAGGCCGGGCTGGAGCACTCTGGGATCACGGGAATTGTCCCTGTCCCTGGCAATCCAGTGCTCGGAGCTGGGAAGATCCAGGTCCAGCCTTCCCTCCCTCCCTCCTTCCGTCCATCCCGGAATTCCGGGAGTCTCCGTGTCCATGCTCTGCTCTGGGATCCTTCCCTGGGAAGAGACCCCCCCCAAACCCCTGGGAAGCTGTTCCAGAGGGAAACTGAGGCACAGGGAGCAGGTGGCTCCAGCATTCCAAGGCCTCCATCCCTCCGGGCTTGGCTTATCCCATGGGATCTCAGGCTCCTGGACACACATTCCCAGCCCTTTTCCCAGTTCCCCATCTCCCAGTTCCCATATCCCCATATCCCATTTCCCAGTTCCCCATTATCCCAGTTCCCCATTATCCCATTTCCCAGTTCCCCATTATCCCATTTCCCAGATCCCCATTATCCCATTTCCCAGTTCCCCATTATCCCATTTCCCAGTTCCCCATATCCCATTTCCCAGTTCCCCATTATCCCATTTCCCAGATCCCCATTATCCCATTTCCCAGTTCCCCATATCCCATTTCCCAGTTCCCTGTCCCACTTCCCCAAATCCTTTTCCCCATTTCCCATTTCCTACATCCCTTTCCCCACATCCCATTCTCCACATCCCATTTCCCAGTTCCCCATTACCCATATCCCATTTCCCACATCCCATATCCCCACATCCCATTTCCCAGTTCCCCAGTTCCCATCCCAGTTCCCCATATCCCATTTCCCAGTTCCCAGTTCCCCCCATCCCATTACCCAGTTCCCCATATCCTATATCCCTATATCCTATATTTCCATATCCCATTTCCCACATCCCATTTCCCCACATCCCAGTTCCCCATATCCCATTTCCCAGTTCCCCACATCCCATTCTCCATATCCCATTTCCCAGTTCCCCATGTCCCATTTCCCCATTACCCATATCCCACAGTCCCATATCCCACATCCCCTCTTCCGTTTCCCATATCCCCATTCCCCATATCCCCATTTCCCAGTTCCCCATGTCCCAGTTCCCCATGTCCCTTTCCCCACATCTCTTTCCCCAAATCCCATATCCCCAAATCCCCATATCCCATTTCCCCATTCCCCATATCCCTTTCCCCACATCTCTTTCCCCATATCCCATTTCCCAGTTCCCCATGTCCCAGTTCCCCATATCCCTTTCCCCACATCCCTTATCCCATTCCCCATATCCCATTTATCCCATATCCCCATATCCTATATTTCCATATCCCTTTCCCCACATCCCTTTCCCCACATCCCATTCCCCATTCCCCATATCCCCATATCCCATTTCCCACATCCCTTTCCCCACATCCCTTTCCCCACATCCCATTCCCCATTCCCCATATCCCATATCCCATTTCCCACATCCCTTTCCCCATATCCCATTCCCCACATCCGTTTTCCCATTTCTCATATCCTCACATCCCATATCCCCATATCCCTTTTCCCATTTCCCCATATCCCATTCCCCATATCCCATTTCCCCATATCCCCATATCCCATTTCCCCATATCCCATATCCCCATATCCCATTCCCCATATCCCCATATCCTATATTTCCATATCCCATATTTCCATATCCCATTCCCCATATCCCATTTCCCCATATTCCATATCCCATTCCCCATATCCCATATCCCCATATCCTATATTTCCATATCCCATATCCCCATATCCCATATTTCCATATCCCCATATCCTATATTTCCATATCCCATTCCCCATATCTCAGTTCCCCATTCCCCATATCCTATATTTCCATTCCCCATATCCCATTTCCCATTCCCCATATCCCCATATCCTATATTTCCATTCCCCATATCCCATTCCCCATATCCCATTTCCCAGTTCCCCATATCCCATATCCCAGTTCCCCATATCCCATTTCCCCACATCCCTATTCCTATATTCCATATCCCATATCCCATTCCCCATATCCCATATCCTATATTTCCATTCCCCATATCCCATTCCCCATATCCTTTTCCCCATATCCCATTTCCCAGTTCCCCTTTTCCCCAGTTCCCCATATCCCATTTCCCCATATCCCTTTTCCTATATCCCATATCCCATTCACCTTATCCCATATCCCCATATTCCATATCCCATTCCCCATATCCCATTTCCCATATCCCATATCCCCATATCCTATATTTCTATATCCCATTCCCCATATCCCATTTCCCATTCCCCATATCGCCATATCCTATATTTCCATTTCCCATATCCCATTTCCCATATCCCATTCCCCATATCCCATTTCCCAGTTCCCCTTTTTCCCAGTTCCCCATATCCCATTTCCCATATCCCATATCCCCATATCCCATATTTCCATATCCCCATATCCCATTTCCCATTCCCCATATCCCATATCCCAGTTCCCCATATCCCATATCCCCATATCCCTTTTCCTATATCCCATATCCCATATCCCATTCCCCATATCCCATTCCCCACATCCCATATCCCCATATCCCATATCCCCATATCCTATATTTCCATATCCCATTTCCCATATCCCATATCCCCATATCCTATATTTCCATTCCCCATATCCCATTCTCCATATCCCATATCCCCATATCCTATATTTCCATATCCCATATCCCATTCCCCATATCCTTTTCCCCATATCCCATTTCCCAGTTCCCCATATCCCATTTCCCCACATCCCTTTTCCTATATCCCATATCCCATTCCCCTTATCCCATTCCCCATATCCCATTTCCCATATCCCATATCCCCATATCCCATATTTCCATATCCCATTCCCCATATCCCCATATCCTATATTTCCATATCCCATATTTCCATATCCCATTCCCCATATTCCATTTCCCATATCCCATATCCCCATATCCTATATTTCCATATCCCATTCCCCATATCCCCATATCCCATATTTCCATACCCCATTCCCCATATCCCATATCCCCATATCCCATATTTCCATTTCCCATATCCCATATCCCATTTCCCATATCCCCATATCCTATATTTCCATATCCCATATCCCATTCCCCATATCCCATTTCCCAGTTCCCCATATCCCATTTCCCCACATCCCTTTTCCTATATCCCATATCCCATTCCCCATATCCCATATCCCCATATCCCATATCCCCATATCCCATATCCCCATATCCTATATTTCCACATCCCATATCCCCATATCCCCATATTTCCATATCCCATATCCCAATCCCCATATCCTTTTCCCCATATCCCATTTCCCAGTTCCCCTTTTTCCCCAGTTCCCCATATCCTATTTCCCAATTCCCCATATCCCATTCCCCATATCCCATTCCCCTTCTCCCATTTCCCATATCCCATATCCCCATATCCTATATTTCCATGTCCCATATCCCATATCCCCATATCCTATATTTCCATATCCCATTCCCCATATCCCATTTCCCATATCCCATATCCCCATATCCTATATTTCCATGTCCCATATCCCATATCCCCATATTCCATATCCCATTCCCCATATCCCATTTCCCCATATCCCATATCCCATTTCCCCACATCCCTTTTCCTATATCCCATATCCCATTTCCCCATATTCCATATCTCAGTTCCCCATATCCATTTCCCCATATCCTATATTTCCATATCCCATTCCCCATATCCCATTTCCCATTCCCCATATCCCCATATCCCATTCCCCATATCCCATTCCCCATATCCTTTTCCCCATATCCCATTTCCCTGTTCCCCTTTTTCCCCAGTTCCCCATATCCCATTTCCCAGTTCCCCATACCCCATTCCCCATATCCCATTCCCCATATCCCATTTCCCATGTCCCATATCCCCATATCTTATATTTCCATGTCCCATATCCCCATATCCTATATTTCCATATCCCATTCCCCATATCCCCCTATCCCTATATCCCATTTCCCATATCCCATATCCCCATATCCTATATTTCCATATCCCATACCCCATTCCCCATATCCCATTTCCCATATCCCATATCCCATTCCCCATATCCCATATTTCCATACCCTATTCCCCATATCCCATTTCCCATATCCCATATCCCCATATCCTATATCCCCATATCCCCATATCCCATTCCCCATATCCTTTTCCCCGTATCCCATTTCCCAGTTCCCCTTTTCCCCAGTTCCCCCCATATCCCGTTTCCCAGTTCCCCCTCCTTTTCCCGGCCGCTCCATTCCCGTTTTCCCCATTATCTCCGGCCCAAAACCTCTCTGCGGAGGCCCGGAGCAGCCGGGGAGGCGCAGGAAAAGCCGGGAACGATCCCAAATCCCCGAAATCAATCCGGGAGCCAGCGGAGCGGGATTAGGGCTCGCCGGGGGCCCGGGCGGGAACAGAGCCGGCATTGTAACCCGAGCTCATCCAGGGAAAACCGGGAAAGCGGGAGAGGGAGCCTGACCCCGGCATCCCGCGGGAGCCGGCAACGAGGAGCGAGTGAAGAATTCCAGAGGCGGATTTGGCTTCCTGCTCCCGCCGCAGACGGACACGGGGGAGGCGGCGCGGGGCCGGCGCTTCCCAGCGCTCCCGCCGCACCTGGAGCGGCCTCGGGAAGCGCCTGGAGAGCGGGGAGGGGGGCGCGGCGCCGGGGGAAAAACAGAAACACCGGGAAAAAAAGCGGGATGGAAAAGAGCGGGGAGCGCTGGCCGTGACCGCCGGGCTCGTCCGGGATGCGCCGCCCGGGGTTTTTTGGGATGTGGGGGGTTTTTTTTTTGGGATGCGGTGGGGGGCGATTCCCAGCTGGCAGGCATTGGCGAGGAGGGAGGGGGGGAGCGCTGGCAGGGAATAAATCAGGGATCACAGGAGGGGTCACATGTGGTTCCCGGCAGGAATTGCAGGTGCGGGCCGGGAATGGCCGGGAGCAGCTGCTGATGGATCAGGTGGGAGCCTGGCAGCTCATTCCAGGGGCCGGGAATGGCCGGGGATTGGGAATGGTGGGGGCTGGGAGGCACCGGGAGTGGGGGCTGGGAGGCACAGGGAATGGCCAGAGAGTGGGAATGGGGGCTGGGATTCACTGGGAATGGCCAGAGATTGGGAATGGGGGCTGGGATTCACTGGGAATGGGGGCTGGGAGTCACTGGGAATGGGAGCTGGGATTCACTGGGAATGGGGGCTGGGAGTCATTGGGAATGGGGACTGGGAGTCATTGGGAATGGCCAGAGATTGGGAATGGGGACTGGGATTCACTGGGAATGGGGGCTGGGAGTCACTGGGAATGGGAGCTGGGAGTCATTGGGAATGGCCAGAGATTGGGAATGGGGACTGGGATTCACTGGGAATGGGGGCTGGGAGTCACTGGGAATGGGAGCTGGGAGTCACTGGGAATGGGGGCTGGGAGTCACTGGGAATGGGGACTGGGGTTGACTGGGAATAGGAGCTGGAATTCATTGGGAATGGTCAGGAATTAGGAATGAGAGCTGGGGTTCACTGGGAATGGGGACTGGGAGTCACCAGGAATGGAGGCTGGGATTGGGAATGGTGGGGGGCTGGGAGTCACTGACAATGGTCAGGGATTGGGAATGGGGTCTGGGATTCACTGGGAATAGCCAGGAATTGGGAATGGGGGCTGGGATTGGGAGTGGGGCTGGGGTTCATTAGGAATGGCCAGGGATTGGGAATGGGGGCTGGAATTCATTGGGAATGGGGGCTGGGAGTCACTGGGAATGGAGGCTGGGATTGGGAATGGTGGGGGCTGGGGTTCACTGGGTGTGCAGGCTGGAATTCATTGGGAATGGTCAGGAGTTAGGAATGGGGGCTGGGAGTCACTGGGAATGGGGACTGGGATTTTCTGGGAATAGGAGCTGGGATTCATTGGGAATGGTCAGGAGTTAGGAACGAGAGCTGGGGTTCCCTGGGAATGGGGACTGGGAGTCACTGGGAATCAGGGCTGGGAGTCGCTGGGAATGGTCAGGAGTTAGGAATGGGGGATGGGCTTGGGAATGGGGGCTGGGAGTCACTGGGAATGGGGGCTGGGATTGGGAATGGGGGCTGGGATTCATCAGGAATAGTCAGGAGTTAGGAATGGGGGCTGGGGTTCAGTGGGAATGGGGATTGGGATTCACTGGGAATCAGGGCTGGGAGTCACTGGGAATGGTCAGGAGGTAGGAATGGGGGCTGGGATTGGGAATGGGGGCTGGGATTCATCAGGAATAGTCAGGAGTTAGGAATGGGGGCTGGGGTTCCCTGGGAAGGGGATTGGAAGTGCTCCAGGTGCGCCGGGGACTCCCGGAAACTTTGGGACGGACGGGATTTAGGGATTGTCCTGTTCCATGGGCAGGGACAGCTCCGCTATCCCAGACTGCTCCAGCCTGGCCTGGGACGATTCCAGGGAATCCTGGAATGGTTTGGGATGGACAGGATTCAGGGATAGGCAGGGATGGTTCAGCTATCCTGGATATTCCAGCCTGGCCTGGGATAATTCCAGGGGTGTCCAGGGAATCCTGGAATGGTTTGGGATGGACAGGATTCAGGGATAGGCAGGAAAGGTTCAGCCTGGCCTGGGACAATTCCAGGGGTGTCCAGGGAATCCTGGAATGGTTTGGGATGGACAGGATTCAGGGATAGGCAGGGATGGTTCAGCCTGGCCTGGGAGAATTCCAGGGGTGTCCAGGGAATCCTGGAATGGTTTGGGATGGACAGGATTCAGGGATAGGCAGGGATGGTTCAGCCTGGCCTGGGATAATTCCAGGGGTGTCCAGGGAATCCTGGAATGGTTTGGGATGGACAGGATTCAGGGATAGGCAGGGATGGTTCAGCCTGGCCTGGGACAATTCCAGGGGTGTCCAGGGAATCCTGGAATGGTTTTGGTTGGAAGGGATTTTGGGGATTGTCCCGTTCTAACCATTCCATGGGCAGGGCCAGCTCCCGCTATCCCGGGATGTTCCAGGACTCTCAAAGGGCTCCAGGGGCAGCCCTGGATTCTCTGGGAATTCCATCCCAAAATCCCAATATTCCATAGGAAGCTGTTCTCTGGGTCCTGTCCCTGCAGCCTGCATCCCAAACCCCTCTCCAGCTCTCCCAGAAAAACCTCTGGAAAAGGCTCTGGGATCTCCTGGATTCCCATTGGAAAGGGCCCTGGGAAGGGCTCTGGGATCTCCTGGATCCCCCTTTTCCAGCTGTTCCCAGGCAGGATTCCCGGGATGAGCAGGGAAAGCTCCTGCCGGGAGCACAAAGCCCTGGGCTGGGCAGGGAAAAGATTCCTTGATCCCGGAGATCGGCCAGGAATGGGCTCGGGATCCCAGAGAGGGATCCCAGAGAGGGATCCTGGAACACCTGGATCTGTATCCCACCTCTGGCACCCCCAGAGCCGTCCAGAGGGGGATTTTTGGGAATATTCCTCTGGGAATTCCGGGCTGGAGCCCCCATTCCCAGCTGGAATTCCCATCCCTGTGGGTGTGGGATGGGGACATGGACAGGATGGGATCCCCATTCCCAGCTGGAATTCCCAGCCCTGTGGATGTGGGATGGGGACACAGCTGGGATGGAATCCCCATTCCCAGCTGGAATTCCCAGCCCTGTGGATGTGGGATGGGGACATGGACAGGATGGAATCCCCATTCCCTGAATTTCCCAGCCCTGTGGATGTGGGATGGGGACATGGACAGGATGGAATCCCCATTCCCAGCTGGAATTCCCAGCCCTGTGGATGTGGGATGGGGATACCGCTGGGATGGAATCCCCATTCCCAGCTGGAATTCCCAGCCCTGTGGGTGTGGGATGGGGACACGGACAGGATGGAATCCCCATTCCCAGCTGGAATTCCCAGCCCTGTGGATGTGGGATGGGGACACAGCTGGGATGGAATCCCCATTCCCAGCTGGAATTCCCAGCCCTGTGGATGTGGGATGGGGACACAGCTGGGATGGAATCCCCATTCCCAGCTGGAATTCCCAGCCCTGTGGATGTGGGATGGGGACACAGCTGGGATGGAATCCCCATTCCCAACTGGAATTCCCAGCCCTGTGGATGTGGGATGGGGACACAGACAGGATGGAATCCCCATTCCCAACTGGAATTCCCAGCCCTGTGGATGTGGGATGGGGACACAGCTGGGATGGAATCCCCATTCCCAGCTGGAATTCCCAGCCCTGTGGATGTGGGATGGGGACACAGCTGGGATGGAATCCCCATTCCCAACTGGAATTCCCAGCCCTGTGGATGTGGGATGGGGACACAGACAGGATGGAATCCCCATTCCCAACTGGAATTCCCAGCCCTGTGGGTGTGGGATGGGGACACAGACAGGATGGAATCCCCATTCCCAGCTGGAATTCCCAGCCCTGTGGGTGTGGGATGGGGACACGGACAGGATGGAATCCCCATTCCCAGCTGGAATTCCCAGCCCTGTGGATGTGGGATTGGGACACGGACAGGATGGAATCCCCATTCCCAGCTGGAATTCCCAGCCCTGTGGATGTGGGATGGGGACACGGCTGGGATGGAATCCCCATTCCCAGCTGGAATTCCCAGCCCTGTGGATGTGGGATGGGGACATGGACAGGATGGAATCCCCATTCCCAGCTGGAATTCCCAGCCCTATGGATGTGGGATGGGGACACGGCTGGGATGGAATCCCCATTCCCAGCTGGAATTCCCATCCCTGTGGATGTGGGATTGGGACATGGACAGGATGGGATCCCCATTCCCAGCTGGAATTCCCAGCCCTGTGGGTGTGGGATGGGGACACGGACAGGATGGGATCCCCATTCCCAGCTGGAATTCCCAGCCCTGTGGATGTGGGATGGGGACACGGACAGGATGGAATCCCCATTCCCAGCTGGAATTCCCATCCCTGTGGATGTGGGATTGGGACATGGACAGGATGGAATCCCCATTCCCAGCTGGAATTCCCAGCCCTGTGGATGTGGGATGGGGACACGGCTGGGATGGAATCCCCATTCCCAGCTGGAATTCCCAGCCCTGTGGATGTGGGATGGGGACATGGACAGGATGGAATCCCCATTCCCAGGGATTTTCCAGCCCCAGGAATTCCCCGATTCCCTGGTTCCGGAGCCCCGGGCAGCTCCATGGGGACATTCCAGAGGCTGATTCCCGAGGCAATCCGGCTGGATCCGCCCCGGGAGCTGGGAATGAGGCGGAATCTCCCGCCAGGAACCTCCAGGCTGGCCAGCATTCCCAGTTTGGAGCTTCCTTTCCCAGTTTGGGTCTCCCGGGCCCGCAGGGAAATCGGGAGCAGCTCCCGGCCCTCGGAGCCAGCCCGGGATGGCCGCGGATCCCGAAATTCCTCCGGTGCGGAGCCATCCCGGGCCGAGGGCCCGAATTCCTGAATTCCTGAATTCCAGGAGCCGGGCTGGCAGCGGGAGCGGGCTCGGGGCCAATCCCGCGGGAGCCAAGGCCGGGACGTGCGGATCCAGGAGCCTCCGCTGATTTCATGGAGCAAAAATGTCCCGGAAAATCCCGGGCCAGGCCCCGGCGGGGGCAGGGAGGGAGCCGGGAATGAGCCGGGAATGCTCCCGGGCTGGGATGGGGGAGCTGGGGAAGGGCCAGGAGCCGGGAAAAGGGGCCAGGAGCCCCTCGGGATCTGTGGGATCAGGGAATGCTGCACTTCCCGTGGCATTCCCGGCTGGATCCGGAGCCTTCTCCCTGCTCCAGCTGAGCCCGGGGGAGCAGCCGGGGCTGGGAACAGGGACAGGGCCAGAGGGAACGGCATCGAGGTGGGATTTTTGGGAATATTCCGCTGGAATTCGGGGTTGGAATCCTCATTCCCAGCTGGAATTCCCATCCCTATGGGTGTGGGATGGGGACATGGCTGGGGGTGAGTTTGGGAGGCTCCGGGGGCTTTTCCAAGCTCTGCAATTCCCTGATTTTCTTCCCATGGACCCGACATCCTTTTCCTGGGAATCCTCCTCCCTCTCCAGCCCTCCTTGGTGCCGCCGCCTTTGGATAATCCAGGGGAATCACTCGGGATCTGAGTCTTACCCCAGTTCTGGTCCCGATCCCAGAGCTGATCCCAGAGCTGATCCCAATCCCTTCCCAGTTCTGTTCCCAATCCCAGAGCTGATCCCAGTTCTGATCCCAATCCCATCCCAGTTCTGTTCCTGATCCCAGAGCCCATCCCAGTTCTGTTCCCAGTCCCATCCCAGTTCTGATCCCAATCCCATCCCAGTTCTGTTCCCAGTCCCATCCCAGTTCTGATCCCAATCCCAGAGCCCATCCTGGGATTTTCCTCCCCCTCCTGCTGCCGCACATTCCAGGCCTTTCCCTTGGCACACGGATTTGGGAACATCCTGGATTTGGGAACACCCCGGATTTGGGAACACCCCGTTGTCCTGGGATCCCGCAGGGGGAACTTTGGGAAGTTCGTTTTCCCAGGATTTCCCAAATTCCTGGTTTTTAGCTGCTCCTTCTGGCACACGGAATGTCAGTGCTGGCTGGGAATAACAAAAGGGAAGAGGGGAAAGGGAAGAGGGAAGAGGGAAGAGGGAAGGGAAAGGGAAAGGGAAAGGGAAGGGAAGGGAAGGGAAGGGAAGGGAAGGGAAGGGAAGGGAAGGGAAGGAAAGGAAAGGAAAGGAAAGGAAAGGAAAGGAAAGGAAAGGAAAGGAAAGGAAAGGAAAGGAAAGGAAAGGAAAGGAAAGGAAAGGAAAGGAAAGGAAAGGAAAGGAAAGGAAAGGAAAGGAAAGGAAAGGAAAGGAAAGGAAAGGAAAGGAAAGGAAAGGAAAAAGGAAAGGAAAGGAAAAAGGAAAGGAAAAAGGAAAGGATGGGAATAGGGAAAATGGGAAAGGGAGAAGAGGAAAGGGAAAGGGGAAAGAAGAGGGGAAAGGAGAAAGAAAAGGGAAAAAGGAAAAATGGGGAAAGGGAAAATGGGAAAAGGGAAAGGAAAAATGGGAACAGGGAAAGGAAAAATGGGAACAGGGAAAGGGAAAATGGGAAAAGGAAAAGGGAAACTGGGAAAAGGGAACAGGGAACAGGGAAAATGGGAACAGGGAAAGGAAAAATGGGAAAAGGGAACAGGGAAAGGAAAAATGGGAAAAGGAACAGGGAAAGGAAAAATGGGAAAAAAGGAAAGGAAAAATGGGAAAAGGGAAAATGGGGACAGGGAAAGGGAAAATGGGAAAAGGGAAAGGGAAAACAGGAAAAGGGAACAGGGAAAATGGGAAAAGGAAAAGGAAAAATGGAAAAAGAGAAAAGAAAAAGGGAAAATGGGAAAAGGGAAAATGGGAACAGGGAAAGGGAATATGGGAAAAGGGAACAGGGAAAGGGAAAATGGGAAAAGGGAAAGGGAAAAGAGGGAAGGGAAAGGGAGAAGGAAGGAATTCCCTCCGGGATCGTGACCCAGATTCCCGATTAATGACACACAATCCAGATTTAATTAATTCCCACATCAACAACATGAAATTCCAGCATGTGATTGATCATTCCCAAAAAATGCAGCCCCTGCACCCCGCGCTCAGGGATCGCTGCCGGGATCCGTTCCGGGATCAGTTCTGGGATCAGTTCTGGGATCTGGTCTGGGACCAGTTCCTGGATCGAGTGGGAAGCAGATCCAGGAGAGCCAAGTGTTCCATCACCTTCCATGGATCCCAAGGCAGGGATTCCCAAGTAGATCCGGGAGATCCAAGTGTTCTGTGAGCAGGAATCCCAGGGCAGGGATTCCCAGTGATTCCCAGGGATTTCCAGAGCAGATCCAGGAGATCCAAGTGTTCCATGAGCTGGAATCCCAGGGCAGGATTCCCAAGAATTCCCGGAGCAGCTCCAGGACATCCGAATGTTCTACAAGCAGGAATCCTGGGGCAGGGATTCCCAGGGATTTCCAGAGCGGATCCGGGAGATCCAAGTGTTCCATGAGCTGGAATCCCTGGGCAGGGATTCCCAGCGATTCCCGGAGCGGATCCGGGAGATCCAAGTGTTCCAGAGGCAGGAATCCTGGGGCAGGGATTCCCAGGAATTCCCAAGGATTCCCAAGTGGATCCGAGTGATCCAAGTGTTCTGTCATCCGGAATCCTGGGGCAGGGATTCCCACGATTCCCGGAGCGGATCCAATTGTTCTGTGATCCGGAATCCTGGGCCAGGGATTCCCAGGAATTCCCGGAGTGGATCCTGGAGATCCAAGCGTTCCATGATCCGGAATCCCAGGGCAGGAATTCCCGAGGATTCCCGGAGCAGCTCCGCCGAATTCCGGCACATCCTCTGAGTCCCGCGGGATCCGCTGGAATCTCGGTGCCGCTCTTCCCGCAGGATCCGGCAGGAAAACGTCCCTGGATCCGGGAATCCGCCAGCGTGGCTTTCCCTGCTCCGGCTGGGATTCCGGGCTGGGATTCCGGGCTGGGATTCCGGGCTGGGATTCCGGGCTGGGATTCCGGGCTGGGATTCCTGGGCTGGGATTCCCTGCTGGGATTCCGGGCTGGGATTCCGCGCTGGGATTCCGGGCTGGGATTCCCGGCTGGGATTCCGGGCTGGGATTCCGGGCTGGGATTCCGCGCTGAGATTCCCGGGCTGGGATTCCCGGGCTGGGATTCCGGGCTGGGATTCCGGGCTGGGATTCCCTGCTGAGATTCCGGGCTGGGATTCCCGGGCTAGGATTCCCGGGCTGGGATTCTGGGCTGGGGTTCCCGGTTGAGATTCCTGGCTGGGATTCCGCACTGAGATTCCCAGCCGGGATTCCTGGCTGGGATTCCTGGCTGGGATTCCGGGCTGAGATTCCTGGCTGGGATTCCGGGCTGAGATTCCCGGCTGGAATTCCCGGCCTAGCTCCGGAGCTGTCCCGTCTTCCTGTCCCGGTCTTTGCTCTGCGGGAGGGAAAGGAGAGAATGGGATCAAACCTGGAACTGGGAATTCTGGAATCCTTCCGGGATCCCTTCCTGCGGAATCTACCCAGGATCCCCTTCCCGGCAGAATTCCCTTCACAGGAATCCTCCTGGGATCCCTTCCTGGGAATTCTCCCGGGATCCCTTCCTGGGAATTCTCCCGGGATCCCTTCCCAGGGAATCCTGGGATCCCTTGCCAGGGAATTCTGAAATCCCTTCCAGGGAATCCTCTGGGGATCCCTTCCCATGGAATTCTCCTGGATCCTGTTCCAGGGAATCCTCAGGGGATCCCTTCCTGGGAATGCTCCTGGATCCCTTCCCAGGGAATCCTCCGGGGATCCCTTCCTGGGAATGCTCCTGGATCCCTTCCCAGGGAATCCTCCGGGGATCCCTTCCTGGGAATGCTCCTGGATCCCTTCCCAGGGAATCCTCCGGGGATCCCTTCCTGGGAATGCTCCTGGATCCTGTTCCAGGGAATCCTCTGGGGATCCCTTCCTGGGAATGCTCCTGGATCCCTTCCCAGGGAATCCTCCGGGGATCCCTTCCTGGGAATGCTCCTGGATCCCCCAGAGCTGTTCCCGATCCCTGCCCCGATCCTGGGATTCCCGTGCCCCCGTCACCCCCAGTGCCGCCTTTGTCACCCCCAGTATAACCAGTACCACCCCAGTATAACCAGTATAGCCCCAGTATAACCAGTACCATCCCAGTATAACCAGTATAACCAGTACCCACCCCAGTACCACCCCAGTATAACCAGTACCCACCCCAGTATAACCAGTACCACCCCAGTACCCACCCCAGTATAACCAGTACCCACCCCAGTATAACCAGTACCACTCCCAGTACCAGCCCAGTATGACCAGTATCCCCACCCCTGTTTCCCCTCTCTGTTTTCTGGGATTTTCCTATTCCTGATTCCCATTCCCTGTCCCATCCCAAACCTTCCCCTTTTCCCCATCCCCATTTTTTGGGATCCAGTTCCCATTTCCCATCCCCATCCCCATCCTCTCCCATTTCCCATCCCCATTTTTTGGGATCCAGTTCCCATTCCCTGTCCCATCCCAAACCTTCCCCATTTCCCATCCCCATTTTTTGGGATCCAATTCCCATTCCCTGCCCCATCCCAAACCTTCCCCGTTTCCCATCCCAGTTTTTTGGGATCCAATTCCCATTCCCTGCCCCATCCCAAACCTTCCCCGTTTCCCATCCCAGTTTTTTGGGATCCAATTCCCAATCCCTGCCCCATCCCAAACCTTCCCCGTTTCCCATCCCCATTTTTTGGGATCCAATTCCCAATCCCTGCCCCATCCCAAATCTTTCCCCATTTTCCATGCCTGATTTCTGGGATGCAATTCCCGTTTTCCATCCCTGATTTCTGGGATGCAATTCCCGTTTTCCATCCCCTTCCCATCCTCCCCGTTCTCCATCCCCAATTTCTGGGATGCAATTCCCGTTTTCCATCCCCTTCCCATCCTCCCCGTTCTCCATCCCCGATTTCTGGGATGCAATTCCCGTTCTCCATCCCTGATTTCTGAGATGCAATTCCTGTTTTCCATCCCCGATTTCTGGGATGCAATTCCCACTTTCCATCCTCGATTTCTGGGATGCAATTCCCGTTTTCCATCCCCATCCCATCCTTCCCCTTTTCCCCATCCCCATTTTTTGGGATCCAGTTCCCATTTCCCATCCCTGTCCCATCCTCTCCCATTTTCCATCCCCATTTCTTGGGATCCAGTTCCCATTCCCTGCCCCATCCCAAACCTTCCCCGTTTCCCATCCCAGTTTTTTGGGATGCAATTCCCATTCCCTGTCTCATCCCAAACCTTCCCCTTTTCCCCATCCCCATTTTTTGGGATCCAGTTCCCATTTCCCATCCCCATCCCATCCTCTCCCATTTCCCATCCCCATTTTTTAGGATCCAGTTCCCATTCCCTGTCCCATCCCAAACCTTCCCCGTTTCCCATCCCCATTTCTTGGGATCCAGTTCCCAATCCCTGTCCCATCCCAAACCTTTCCCATTTTCCATCCCAGTTTTTTGGGATCCAATTCCCAATTCCTGCCCCATCCCAAACCTTTCCCATTTTCCATCCCAGTTTTTTGGGATCCAATTCCCATTCCCTGCCCCATCCCAAATCTTTCCCCGTTTTCCATCCCCGATTTCTGGGATGCAATTCCCATTTTCCATCCCTGATTTCTGGGATGCAATTCCCGTTTTCCATCCCCTTCCCATCCTCCCCGTTCTCCATCCCCAATTTCTGGGATCCAATTCCCGTTTTTCATCCCCTTCCCATCCTCCCCGTTCTCCATCCCCGATTTCTGGGATGCAATTCCCGTTCTCCATCCCTGATTTCTGAGATGCAATTCCTGTTTTCTATCACCGATTTCTGGGATGCAATTCCCATTTTCCATCCCCGATTTCTGGGATGCAATTCCCGTTTTCCATCCCCCTCCCATCCTCCCCGTTCTCCATCCCAGATTTCTGGGATGCAATTCCCGTTTTTCATCCCCCTCCCATCCTCCCCGTTCTCCATCCCCGATTTCTGGGATCCAATTCCCATTTTCCATCCCCCTCCCATCCTCCCCGTTCTCCATCCCCGATTTCTGGGATCCAATTCCCATTTTCCATCCCCCTCCCATCCTCCCCGTTCTCCATCCCCGATTTCTGGGATCCAATTCCCATTTTCCATCCCCCTCCCATCCTCCCCGTTCTCCATCCCCGATTTCTGGGATCCAATTCCCATTTTCCATCCCCCTCCCATCCTCCCCGTTCTCCATCCCCGATTTCCGGGATCCAATTCCCATTCCCTGCCCCATCCCAAATCTTTCCCCGTTTTCCATCCCCGATTTCTGGGATGCAATTCCCATTTTCCATCCCTGATTTCTGGGATGCAATTCCCGTTTTCCATCCCCTTCCCATCCTCCCCGTTCTCCATCCCCAATTTCTGGGATCCAATTCCCGTTTTTCATCCCCTTCCCATCCTCCCCGTTCTCCATCCCCGATTTCTGGGATGCAATTCCCGTTCTCCATCCCTGATTTCTGAGATGCAATTCCTGTTTTCTATCACCGATTTCTGGGATCCAATTCCCATTTTCCATCCCCCTCCCATCCTCCCCGTTCTCCATCCCCGATTTCCGGGATCCAATTCCCGTTTTCCATCCCCCTCCCATCCTCCCCGTTCTCCATCCCCGATTTCTGGGATGCAATTCCCGTTTTCCATCCCCGTCCCAGGCCTCCCCCGTTCTCCATCCCCGCACGTGCGGCCCCGGCTCTCCCTTTGTTCCCGAGGGTGGGAAGGGGAGGGAAAAGGGGGAATTCTGCTCCGATTTCCCAGATGTTCAATCCCCGGGAGCTCGGGGCCGTCTGGAGCGGAAACGGGGATTGGGAAAATCCCGCCGGGCCGGCCGCGCTTCTCCCTCTGCCCTCCCTCCCTCCCTCCCTCCGGCAGGAATTCGGGATCGCGGCCCCGGGCCGGGATTGGGGCAGGGCTCGGGAAAGGGGGAAAAGCGGGAACGGCTCCGGGAAATCCCCGGGAGGGTCGGGAATCTCCTGGAATTGCTGCTCCCTGTGCCTAAATCCGGGATTTTCCATGAAAAACCTGGATGTGGGTGCAGCTCTGAAGGGGGAAAAGCGGGAACGGCTCCGGGGTGGTTTGGGAATCTTCTGGAATTCCCGCTCCCTGCACCTAAATTCAGGATTTTTCCATGGAAAACCTGGATGTGGGTGCAGCTCTGAAGGGGGAAAAGCGGGAATGGCTCCGGGGTGGTTCGGGAATCTCCTGGAATTGCTGCTCCCTGTGCCTAAATCCGGGATTTTCCATGGAAAACCTGGATGTGGATGCAGCTCTGAAGGGGAAAAGCAGGAATGGCTCCGGGGTGGTTTGGGAATGTCCTGGAATTCCCGCTCCCTGCGCCTAAATCCGGGATTTTTCCATGGAAAACCTGGATGTGGGTGCAGCTCTGAAGGGGGAAAAGCAGGAATGGCTCCGGGGTGGTTTGGGAATCTCAGGGAATTGCTGCTCCCTGCGCCTAAATCTGGGATTTTTCCATGGAAAACCTGGATGTGGGTGCAGCTCTGAAGAGGGAAAAGCAGGAATGGCTCCAGGGTGGTTTGGGAATCTCCTGGAATTTCTGCTCCCTGGTCTTAAATCCGGGATTTTTCCATGGAAAACCTGGATGTGGGTGCAGCTCTGCAGGGGGAAAAGCGGGAATGGCTCCAGGGTGGTTTGGGAATCTCCTGGAATTTCTGCTCCCTGTACCTAAATCCGGGATTTTTCCATGAAAAACCTGGATGTGGGTGCAGCTCTGAAGGGGGAAAAGCGGGAATGGCTCCAGGGTGGTTTGGGAATCTCATGGAATTTCTGCTCCCTGTGCCTAAATCCGGGATTTTTCCATGGAAAACCTGGATTGGGGTGATCTCATCCTGGGGAAAAGAGGGAAAAGCAGGAATGGCTCAGGGAGGCTCCCGGCTCCGGGGTGGTTTGGGAATCTCCTGGAATTGCCGCTCCCTGTGCCTAAATCTGGGATTTTCCATGGAAAACCTGGATTGGGGTGATCTCATCCTGGGGAAAAGAGGGAACGGCTCGGGAAGCTCCCGGCTCCAGGGTGGTTTGGGAATCTCTTGGAATTCCTGCTCCCTGCGCCTAAATCCGGGATTTTTCCATGAAAAACCTGGATGTGGGTGCAGCTCTGAAGGGGGAAAAGCGGGAATGGCTCCGGGGTGGTTTGGGAATCTCATGGAATTCCTGCTCCCTGTGCCTAAATTCAGGATTTTTCCATGGAAAACCTGGATGTGGGTGCAGCTCTGAAGGGGGGAAAAGCGGGAATGGCTCCGGGGTGGTTCGCGAATCTCATGGAATTCCTGCTCCCTGTGCCTAAATCCGGGATTTTTCCATGAAAAACCTGGATTGGGGTGATCTCATCCTGGGGAAAAGCGGGGAACGGCTCGGGAAGCTCCCGGCTCTGGGGTGGTTTAGGAATCTCATGGAATTCCCTCTCCCTGTGCCTAAATCCGGGATTTTTCCATGGAAAACCTGGATGTGGGTGCAGCTCTGAAGGGGGAAAAGCAGGAATGGCTCCAGGGTGGTTCAGGAATCTCAGGGAATTGCTGCTCCCTGCGCCTAAATCTGGGATTTTTCCATGGAAAACCTGGATGTGGGTGCAGCTCTGAATGGGGAAAAGCGGGAATGGCTCCAGGGTGGTTTGGGAATCTCCTGGAATTCCTGCTCCCTGTGCCTAAATCCGGGATTTTCCATGGAAAACCTGGATGTGGGTGCAGCTCTGAATGGGGAAAAGCGGGAATGGCTCCGGGGTGGTTTGGGAATCTCCTGGAATTGCTGCTCCCTGTGCCTAAATCAGGGTTTTTCCATGGAAAACCTGGATGTGGGTGCAACTCTGAAGGGGGAAAAGCAGGAATGGCTCCAGGGTGGTTCAGGAATCTCAGGGAATTCCTGCTCCCTGTGCCTAAATCTGGGATTTTCCATGGAAAACCTGGATGTGGGTGCAACTCTGAAGGGGGAAAAGCGGGAATGGCTCCGGGGTGGTTTGGGAATCTCATGGAATTCCTGCTCCCTGTGCCTAAATTCAGGATTTTTCCATGGAAAACCTGGATGTGGGTGCAGCTCTGAAGGGGGGAAAAGCGGGAATGGCTCCGGGGTGGTTCGCGAATCTCATGGAATTCCTGCTCCCTGTGCCTAAATCCGGGATTTTTCCATGAAAAACCTGGATTGGGGTGATCTCATCCTGGGGAAAAGCGGGAACGGCTCGGGAAGCTCCCGGCTCTGGGGTGGTTTAGGAATCTCATGGAATTCCCTCTCCCTGTGCCTAAATCCGGGATTTTTCCATGGAAAACCTGGATGTGGGTGCAGCTCTGAAGGGGGAAAAGCAGGAATGGCTCCAGGGTGGTTCAGGAATCTCAGGGAATTCCTGCTCCCTGTGCCTAAATCTGGGATTTTTCCATGGAAAACCTGGATGTGGGTGCAGCTCTGAATGGGGAAAAGCGGGAATGGCTCCAGGGTGGTTTGGGAATCTCCTGGAATTCCTGCTCCCTGTGCCTAAATCCGGGATTTTCCATGGAAAACCTGGATGTGGGTGCAGCTCTGAAGGGGGAAAAGCAGGAATGGCTCCAGGGTGGTTCAGGAATCTCAGGGAATTCCTGCTCCCTGTGCCTAAATCTGGGATTTTCCATGGAAAACCTGGATGTGGGTGCAACTCTGAAGGGGGAAAAGCGGGAATGGCTCTGGGGTGGTTTGGGAATCTCATGGAATTCCTGCTCCCTGTGCCTAAATCCGGGATTTTCCATGGAAAACCTGGATGTGGGTGCAGCTCTGAAGGGGGAAAAGCGGGAATGGCTCCAGGGTGGTTCGGGAATCTCATGGAATTTCTGCTCCCTGCGCCTAAATCTGGGATTTTTCCATGAAAAACCTGAATTGGGATGATCCCACCCTGGGGAAAAGGGGGAAAAGCAGGAATGGCTCAGGGAGGCTCCCAGCTCCGGGATGTTTTGGGAATCTCATGGAATTTCTGCTCCCTGCACCTAAATCTGGGATTTTCCATGGAAAACCTGGATGTGGGTGCAGCTCTGAAGGGGAAAAGCAGGAATGGCTCCGGGGTGGTTTGGGAATCTCAGGGAATTGCTGCTCCCTGCGCCTAAATCTGGGATTTTTCCATGGAAAACCTGGATGTGGGTGCAGCTCTGAAGAGGGAAAAGCAGGAATGGCTCCAGGGTGGTTTGGGAATCTCCTGGAATTTCTGCTCCCTGGTCTTAAATCCGGGATTTTTCCATGGAAAACCTGGATGTGGGTGCAGCTCTGCAGGGGGAAAAGCGGGAATGGCTCCAGGGTGGTTTGGGAATCTCCTGGAATTTCTGCTCCCTGGACCTAAATCCGGGATTTTTCCATGAAAAACCTGGATGTGGGTGCAGCTCTGAAGGGGGAAAAGCGGGAATGGCTCCAGGGTGGTTTGGGAATCTCATGGAATTTCTGCTCCCTGTGCCTAAATCCGGGATTTTTCCATGGAAAACCTGGATTGGGGTGATCTCATCCTGGGGAAAAGAGGGAAAAGCAGGAATGGCTCAGGGAGGCTCCCGGCTCCGGGGTGGTTTGGGAATCTCCTGGAATTGCCGCTCCCTGTGCCTAAATCTGGGATTTTCCATGGAAAACCTGGATTGGGGTGATCTCATCCTGGGGAAAAGAGGGAACGGCTCGGGAAGCTCCCGGCTCCAGGGTGGTTTGGGAATCTCTTGGAATTCCTGCTCCCTGCACCTAAATCTGGGATTTTCCATGGAAAACCTGGATGTGGGTGCAGCTCTGAAGGGGGAAAAGCAGGAATGGCTCCGGGGTGGTTTGGGAATCTCATGGAATTTCTGCTCCCACCTCCTAAATTCAGGATTTTTCCATGGAAAACCTGGATGTGGGTGCAGCTCTGAAGGGGGGAAAAGCGGGAATGGCTCTGGGGTGGTTTGGGAATCTCATGGAATTCCTGCTCCCTGCGCCTAAATCCGGGATTTTCCATGAAAAACCTGGATGTGGGTGCAGCTCTGAAGGGGGAAAAGCAGGAATGGCTCCGGGGTGGTTTGGGAATCTCATGGAATTCCCGCTCCCACCTCCTAAATTCAGGATTTTTCCATGGAAAACCTGGATGTGGGTGCAGCTCTGAAGGGGGGAAAAGCGGGAATGGCTCTGGGGTGGTTTGGGAATCTCATGGAATTCCTGCTCCCTGCGCCTAAATCTGGGATTTTTCCATGGAAAACCTGGATGTGGGTGCAGCTCTGAAGGGGGAAAAGCGGGAATGGCTCCAGGGTGGTTTGGGAATCTCCTGGAATTCCTGCTCCCTGTGCCTAAATCTGGGATTTTTCCATGGAAAACCTGGCTTGGGATGTGGGGAGCACCCGGAATCTGCAGCTCCGAGGGCTGGGATTGCTGGGATTGGGATCTGGGGGAGCTCCCCCTCCCCTCTGGATCCGGGAGGGTTTTCCCAGAGCTCCAGAGAGGTTTTGGTCCCGAAATTCCAGAGGGACCCAAATCCCTGCTCCCAAATCCCAAATCCCTGCTCCCATCCCAAATCCCTGCTCTCAAATCCCAAATCCCTGCTCCCATCCCAAATCCCTGCTCAAATCCTAAATCCCTCTGTGTGGATTTCCTTGGGAGGCTGTGCTGGGGTTTTCCCTGGGATTCCCAGGATTTCCCATTTCCCCTTTCCCGGGATTTCCTGTTCCTTCCCTGTTCTTGGGAGGGTCTGGAATGCTCCAGGAATGGCACCTGGATCGGCCCTTCCTGACGGATCTGGGCTGGGAATGGGATCGGGCCCTGATTCCCCCCTGGATCCCAAATCCCTCTGGATCCCAATATCCTGGATCCCAATTCCCCTCTGGATCCTGAGGAGATTCCAGACAGGAATTCTTTTATCCCAAATCCCCTCTGGATCCCAAATCCCCCCCTGGATCCCAGTTCCTCTGAGGGCATTCCAGACAGGAATTCCTTCGTCCCAAATCCCTCTGGATCCCAATATCCTGGATCCCAAATCCCCTCTGGATCCTGAGGAGATTCCAGACGGGAATTCCTTCATCCCAAATCCCCTCTGGACCCGCCTCCCCTCTCCCATCGTGGAAGGAGCCGGGATCCCAAAGATCCCAAGGATCCAGAGGATCCTTCCCACCTTTCCCGTTTTCCCACCTCAGTCTCTCCCCGATCCTGGGAAAACCTCTCTGGCTCCCAGCTCTCTGCTGGCTCCCGGAATTCCAGCCTGGAATTCCCTCGGCCTTGTTTCCATCCCCAAATCCCGATTTTCCCGTCCTGGAGCTCCCCCAGCCCCAATTCCTACCTCGGATTGGGAATTTTTGGGATCTGAGCAGATCCCAGCCCCCCTCAAGGTGGAAAATCCCGGGCAAGCTCAGCCCTTCCTTCCCCAGGGATCCGGCCCGGAATTCCAAGGAATTCCTGCCAGAATCCCCACCCAGATTATCCCGAATTTTCCCAAATTTTCCCAAATTTAACCCTCGGATTCTACCTGGGAAACCAGCCTGGATCAGCTTCTCCCGAGCTTTCCTGGGATTTGGGCTCGACCTCAAAATCCTTGGGATGTTCCCAGATCCCAAATTCCCCCCAAAAATTCCCTCTGGATCCCAGCCCATCCCAATTTTCCTGCTGCTTTTCCTGGGAATGGGGCGGCACCGGGATCAGACCCCTCGGAGCCGCGGGTTTGGGATTTTTGGGATGGGAAGTGGATTTGAGGGAGGACTTTTCAGGATTTTTGGGATGGGAAGTGGATTTGAGGGGGGACTTTTTTGGGATTTTTGGGATGGGAAGTGGATTTGAGGGAGGATTTTTTGGGATTTTTGGGATGGAAGTGGATTTTAGGAGGGATTTTTGGAATGGGAAAAGGATTTTAGGGGGGATGTTTTAGGGGGGGAATCTTTGGGACAGAAGGAGGATTTTTGGGATGGGAAGAGGATTTCAGGGGGATTTTTTGGGATTTTTGGGATTGGAAGAAGATTTTAGGGATTTTTGGGGTGGGAAGAGGATTTGAGTGGGGATTTTTTGGGATCTGTGGGACAGGAGAAGGATTTTTCAGGATTTTTGGGGCAGGAGGAGGATTTTAGGGAGGATTTTTTTTGGGATTTTTGGGACGTGGATCCGGCACGGATCGGGAGCAGCGGCTCTGGGTCTAATTCCAGCCCCGATCCCAATTCTAATTCCAGCCCAAATCCAATCCCGATTCCAGCCCTAATTCCAGATCTAATTTCAGCCCTGTTCCCAGTTCTAATTCCAGCTCTGATTCCAATTCCAGTTCTCATCCCAGTTCTGATTCCGGCCCTAATCCCAGCCCCAATTCCAGATCTAATTCCAGCTCTGATTCCAATTCCATTTCTAATTCCATCCCTGATCCCAGTCCCAATTCCAGCTCTGATTCCAGCCCCAATTCCAGCCCCAATCCCAATTCTAATTCCAGCCCAAATCCAATCCCGATTCCAGCCCCAATTCCAGTTTAATTCCAGCTCCAATCCCAGTTCTAATTCCAGCCCTGATTCCAGTTGCAATTCCAGCCCCAATTCCAGTTTAATTCCAGCTCCAGTTCCAGCTCTAATTCCAGCTCCAATCCCAGTTCTAATTCCAGCCCTGATTCCAGTTCTAATTCCAGTTGTAATTCCAGCCCCAATCCCAGTTGTAATTCCAGCCCCGATCTCAGTTCTAATTCCAGCCCTGATTCCAATTCCAGTTTAATTCCAGCCCCAATCCCAGTTCTAATTCCAGCCCCAATTCCAGTTCTAATTCCAGCCCTGATTCCAGCTGTGATCCCAATTCTAATTCCAGCCCAAATCCAATCCTGATTCCAGCCCTGATCCCAGCCCCAATCCCAGCCCCAATCCCAGTTCTGATTCCAGCCCTAATTCCAGTTCCAATTCCTGTTCCAATTCCAGTTCTAATTCCAGCCTTGATTCCAGTTCTAACTCCAGCCCCAATCCCAGTTCTAATTCCAGCCCTGATTCCAATCCCAGCTCGAATTCCAGCCCCAATCCCAGCTCGAATTCCAGCCCCAATCCCAGTTCTAATTCCAGCCCCAATCCCAGTTCTAATTCCAGCCCCAATCCCAGTTCTAATTCCAGCCCCAATTCCAGCCCCAATCCCAGCCCTAATTCCAGCCCCAGTCCCAGTTCTAATTCCAGCCCCAATCCCAGTTCTGATTCCAGCCCCAATCCCAGTTCTGATTCCAGCCCCAATCCCAGTTCTGATTCCAGCCCCATCTCCAGGTGTGATGAGATTTTATAGGAATTGATGGAAAACCAGGGATGGGAATTTTTGGGATCGGGGTCAAATTGACGCTGGGAATTTATGGGAATGTTTAAATTCAGGATGGGGATTTGTTGAGATTGATCCGAAATTATTGATGGGATTTAAAGGGATTGATGGGAAATTGGTGATGGGAATTTTTGGGATGGATGGAAAATTAGGGATGGGGATTTTTGGGATGGATGGAAAATTGGTGATGAGAATTTTTGGGATGGATGGAAAATTGAGGGTGGGGATTTTTGGGATGGATGGAAAATTGAGGGTGGGGATTTATAGGAATTGATCCAGAGCTCGGGATGGGAATTTTTGGGATGGATGGAAAATTGAGGGTGGGGATTTGTAGGAATTGGTCCTTGGGAATGTCCTGGGAGCATCCCGGGATAGGGGGAGGTGTCCCTGCCCTTGGAGTGCTCCAGGCCTGGAGAAATCCCTGGGAATGCTGGAATGGGATCGGGTTTAGGGTCCCTTCCTGGCCGGAGCCTTCCCAGATTCCTGAGCCTTGGGAAGGGAATTTTCCCAAATTCCCCTTTTCCCAAATTCTCTTTTCCCCAAATTCCCTTTTCCCCAAATTCCCCTTTCCCAAATCCCCTTTTCCCAAATCCCTTTTTTCCCAAATCCCCTTTTCCCAAATTCCCTTTTTCCCAAATTCCCCTTTTTCCCAAATCCCCTTTCCCAAATCCCCTTTTCCCAAATTTTCCTTTTTCCCAAATTCCCCTGTTCCCAAATCCCTTTTTCCCAAATTCTCTCTTCCCAAATCCCCTTTTCCCAAATTCTCCTTTTTCCCAAATCCTCTTTTCCCAAATTTCCCTTTTCCCCAAATTCTCCTTTTTCCCAAATTCCCCCTTTCCCAAATCCCCTTTTCCCAAATTCCCCTTTTTCCCAAATTCCCTTTTTCCCAAATCCCCTTTTTCCCACATTCCCCTTTTCCCAAATTCTCTTTTCCCAAATCCCCTTTTCCCAAATCCCCTTTTCCCAAATTCTCCTTTTCCCAAATCCCTTTTTTCCCAAATCCCCTTTTCCCCACATTCCTTTTTTCCCAAATTCCCTTTTCCCCAAATCCCCTTTTCCCAAATCCCCTTTTCCCAAATCCTCTTTTCGCAAATTCCCTTTTCCCAAATTCCTTTTTCCCAAATCCCCTTTTCCCAAATCCCCTTTTCCCAAATTCCCCTTTTCCCAAATTCCCCTTTTCCCAAATTCCCCTTTTTCCCAAATCCCCTTTCCCCAAATCCCCTTTTTCCCAAATTCCCTTTCCCCACATCCCCTTTCCCCCAAATCCCCTTTTCCCAAATTTCCCTTTTTCCCAAATCCCCTTTTCCCAAGTCCCCTTTTCCCAAATTCTCTTTTCCCAAACTCCCTTTTCCCAAATTCCCCCTTTTCCCAAATTCCCTTTTCCCAAATCCCCTTTCTCCCAAATCCCCTTTTCCCAAATCCCCTTTTCCCAAATCCCCTTTCTCCCAAATCCCCTTTTCCCAAATCCCCTTTTCCCAAATCCCCTTTTTCCCAAATCCCCTTTTTCCCAAATCCCCTTTTCCCAAATCCCCTTTTCCCAAATCCCCTTTTTCCCACATTCCCCTTTTTCCCAAATCCCCTTTTTCCCAAATCCCCTTTTCCCAAATCCCCTTTTCCCAAATTCTCTTTTCCCAAACCCCGGAGCTGTCAGCTTTGGGAATGGTTTGGGTGGAAAACTCCGGAGTTTGGTGATCCCCAAATCCTTCCCGAGGAATTTTCCATCCCCCCCAGGTTCTCCGGGATCAGCCTGGATCCCGACCCCGCCCCTCTGCCCTTGGAATGGGGATTCCGGGAATTGGGGATTTGGGATGCAGGGAAATCCCAAAATCCAGGGAATTGGGAGAGGGAGGGAATCCCAGAATCCAGGGAATTGGGAGAGTGAGGGAATCCCAGAATCCAGGGAATTGGGAGAGGAGAGGGAATCCCAAAATCCAGGGAATCAGGAGAGTGAGGGAATCCCAAAATCCAGGGAATCGGGAGAGGGAATCCCAAAATCCAGGGAATCGGGAGAGTGAGGGAATCCCAAAATCCAGGGAATTGGGAGAGGGAATCCCAAAATCCAGGGAATCGGGAGAGTGAGGGAATCCCAGAATCCAGGGAATTGGGAGAGGGAATCCCAAAATCCAGGGAATTGGGAGAGGGAATCCCAAAATCCAGGGAATCGGGAGAGGGAATCCCAGAATCCAGGGAATTGGGAGAGGGAATCCCAGAATCCAGGGAATCGGGAGAGGGAATCCCAAAATCCAGGGAATTGGGAGAGGAGAGGGAATCCCAGAATCCAGGGAATTGGGAGAGGGAGGGAATCCCAAAATCCAGGGAATCGGGAGAGGGAATCCCAGAATCCAGGGAATTGTGAGAGTGAGGGAATCCCAAAATCCAGGGAATCGGGAGAGGGAATCCCAAAATCCAGGGAATTTTGAGAGGAGAGGGAATCCCAAAATCCAGGGAATTGGGAGAGTGAGGGAATCCCAAAATCCAGGGAATTGGGAGAGGGAATCCCAGAATCCAGGGAGTCGGGAGAGGAATCCCAAAATCCAGGGAATTGGGAGAGGGAATCCCAGAATCCAGGGAATCGGGAGAGTGAGGGAATCCCAGAATCCAGGGAATCGGGAGAGGGAATCCCAGAATCCAGGGAATCGGGAGAGGGAATCCCAGAATCCAGGGAATCGGGAGAGGGAATCCCAAAATCCAGGGAATCGGGAGAGGGAATCCCAAAATCCAGGGAATTGGGAGAGTGAGGGAATCCCAAAATCCAGGGAATCGGGAGAGTGAGGGAATCCCAAAATCCAGGGAATCGGGAGAGGGAATCCCAAAATCCAGGGAATTGTGAGAGGGAATCCCAAAATCCAGGGAATCGGGAGAGTGAGGGAATCCCAAAATCCAGGGAATCGGGAGAGGGAATCCCAAAATCCAGGGAATTGTGAGAGGGAATCCCAGAATCCAGGGAATTGGGAGAGGAGAGGGAATCCCAGAATCCAGGGGAACTGGGAGCACTGGGATTGGGAACTGGGAGTGCGCCGGCACTCAGGGACTGGGACCCCAGTATGGAGTTACTGGGAATACTGGGAACACTGTTATGAAGTTACTGGGAATATTGGGAACCCCCTTATGGAGATACTGGGAATATTGGGAACACCGTTATGGAGTTACTGGGAATTCTGGGAACACCGTTACGGAGTTACTGGGAATACTGGGAACCCCCTTACGGAGTTACTGGGAATACTGGGAACCCCGTTAGGGATTTACTGGGAATACTGGGAACACCATTATGGAGTTACTGGGAATTCTGGGAACCCCCTTATGGAGTTACTGGGAGCACTGGGAACCCCCTTATGGAGTTACTGGGAATTCTGGGAACCCCCTTATGGAGTTACTGGGAATTCTGGGAACACCATTATGGAGTTACTGGGAATTCCGGGAACCCCGTTAGGGAGTTACTGGGAATTCTGGGAACCCTGATAGGGAGTTACTGGGAGCACAGGGAACCCCGTTATGGAGTTACTGGGAATTCTGGGAACCCCCTTATGGAGTTACTGGGAATACTGGGAACCCTGATAGGGAGTTACTGGGAATTCTGAAAATCCATGGAAAATCCAGGGAAAAATCCACAGAAAATCCACAAAAAATTCATGGATTTTCCATGGATTTTCCCTGCATTTTCCATGGATTTTCTGTGGATTTTCCCTGGATTTTCCATGGATTTTCCCTGGATTTTCCCTGCATTTTCCATGGATTTTCTGTGGATTTTCCATGGATTTTCCGTGGATTTTCCATGGATTTTCCATGGGTTTTCCGTGAATTTTCCATGGATTTTAGAGCCGCCTCCGGCGGGCTCTTCCATCCCTGCAGCTCCAGGAAGGAGCTCCTCGGCATTCCCACTCATCCCGGGATAACACCGGGATAAACCCAGGAATCGCTGGGATAAACCCGGGATTAAACCCAGGATAAATCTGGGAATCGCTGGGATGAACCTGGGAATAAATCCAGGATAAATCTGGGAATCACGGGGATAAACCCGGGAATAAACCCAGGATGAATCTGGGAATCACTGGGATAAACCCGGGAATAAACCCAGGATAAATCTGGGAATCTCTGGGATAAACTCGGGAATAAACCCAGGATAAATCTGGGAATCACTGGGATAAACCCGGGAATAAACCTAGGATAAATCTGGGAATAAACCCAGGATAAATCTGGGAATCTTTGGGATAAACCCAGGAATCACAGGGATAAACCTGGGAATAAACCCAGGATAAATCTGGGAATCTCTGGGATAAACTCGGGAATAAACCCAGGATAAATCTGGGAATCTCTGGGATAAACCCGGGAATCACTGGGATAAAACGGGGAATAAACCCAGGATAAATCTGGGAATCTCTGGGATAAACCTGGGAATCACTGGGATCAACCCGGGAATCGCCTGGTTTTTGGGAAGCTGGGACCTTCCATGGTCGGGAATTGCTGGGTTTTTTTGGGA
Source organism: Haemorhous mexicanus (assembly GCF_027477595.1). NCBI lineage: Eukaryota > Metazoa > Chordata > Aves > Passeriformes > Fringillidae > Haemorhous > Haemorhous mexicanus. The sequence continues at coordinate 157,871,574 of NC_082341.1, read as the reverse complement.
AGCCGGGAGCTCCTCATTCCTGAATCCCAATCCCCATCCCCTTTATCCCCGTGGTATTCCTGAATTCCCGGGACGCAATTCCCCGCGGGATTCATTCCCGAATTCCCGGGGCTCAATTCCCCGCGGGATTCATTCCTGAATCCCGGGACGCAATTCCCCGCGGGATTCATTCCCGAATTCCCGGGACGCAATTCCCCGCGGGATTCATTCCCGAATTCCCAGGACACAATTCCCTGCCTCCCGCTGCCCCTCGGAGTGAGCAAACCCTGGGATAATCCCGGGAATCGCCGCTTTTCTGGGAAGCCCCACACGGGGGCTCGTCCTTTCCAGCCCGAATCCCAAATCCCGGGAGCTCCCATTCCCCGCATCCCGGAGTGGGCAAACTCTGGGATAAACCAGGTCCCCGGGTTTTTTTGGGAAGCCCCGAGCAGGGTCTCGTCATTCCCAGCCCAAATCCCAAATCCCGGTGACACCACTCCCTCCATCCCAGCCTGAATCTCGGGCCACCATTCCCTGTGGGATTCATTCCTGAATCCCGGCTCCCTATTCCCTTCATCCCCGTGACATTCCCGACTCCCAGTCCCCATTCCCTACGCCATTCCCGGTATCCCGATCCCCATTCCCTGCATCCCAAACCCTCCCGGACTCACGATCTTCCTCTGCTTGCTGAGGCAGAAGGGGCAGATCTGCCGGGGCTGGGCACCCCGGGATTCCCAAATCCCAAATCCCGCTATCCTGCTCCCTATTCCCTCTATCCCCGCGGCATTCCCGGACCCCGCTATTCCCGTCATTCCCGGTATTCCAGCAGCACTCACCATTTTCCTCTGGTTGCTGAGGCAGAAGGTGCAGATCTGCCGGGGCTGGGCATCCCGGAATTCCCAAATCCCGGTATCTGGCTCCCCAGTATTCCCGGTATCCCACTCTCCCCAGTATTCCCGGTATCCCACTCTCCCCAGTATTCCCGCTATCCTGGACCCCGTTATTCCCGGTATTCCAGCAGCACTCACCATTTTCCTCTGGTTGCTGAGGCAGAAGGGGCTGATCTGCCGGGGCTGGGCATCCCGGGATTCCCAAATCCCGCTCCCCATTCCCCGTATCCTGCTCCCCAGGATTCCCGCAATCCCGGACCCCGTTATTCCCGCTATTCCCGGTTTTCCAGCCGCACTCACCATTTTCCTCTGGTTGCTGAGGCAGAAGGTGCAGATCTGCCGGGGCTGGGCATCCCGGGATTCCCAAATCCCGCTATCCTGCTCCCCAGGATTCCCGCTATCCCGGACCCCGTTATTCCCGGTATTCCAGCCGCACTCACCATATTCCTCTGGTTGCTGAGGCAGAAGGGGCAGATCTGCCGGGGCTGGGCATCCCGGGATTCCCAAATCCCGCTATCCTGCTCCCCAGGATTCCCGCTGTCCCGGACCCCATTATTCCCGCTATTCCCGGTTTTCCAGCCGCACTCACCATATTCCTCTGGTTGCTGAGGCAGAAGGTGCAGATCTGCCGGGGCTGGGCATCCCGGGATTCCCAAATCCCAAATCCCGCTATCCTGCTCCCTATTCCTGCTATCCCCGCGGCATTCCCGGACCCCGTTATTCCCGTCATTCCAGCCGCACTCACCATTTTCCTCTGGTTGCTGAGGCAGAAGGTGCAGATCTGCCGGTGCTCGGCATCCCGGGATTCCCAAATCCCGCTCCCCAGGATTCCCGTATCCTGCTCCCCAGGATTCCCGCTATCCCGGACCCCATTCCCGCTATCCCGGACCCCATTATTCCCGCAATTCCCGGTTTTCCAGCCGCACTCACCATTTTCCTCTGGTTGCTGAGGCAGAAGGTGCAGATCTGCCGGGGCTGCGCGCTCTCGGCCTCGCGGCCGGGCGGCGACGCGGCCCCGGCGGGGCAGAAGGCGGCGGGCGCTGCCCCGTGGCACGGCTGCCCGCCGCCGCCGGAGTCGCCGAGCAGCAGCACGTTGCCGAGGTGCGAGATGTAGCTGGAGGCGAGGCGCAGCGTCTCGATCTTGGAGAGTTTCCTGTCGGCCGGCTCGGTGGGGATCAGCGTGCGCAGCGCCGTGAACGCCGTGTTCACCGAGTTGGTGCGGTCGCGCTCGCGGGCGTTGGCCGTGTGCCGCTGCCGCGGCTCCCGGGAGAGCCGCCCGCGGCTCTTGCCGCTGCGCCGCTTGCCGCTCTTGATGCCGAACGCGTCGCCCTCCATGTGGAAGGGCTTCTCCTCCGAGCCCGAGCTCTCGCTGTTCTCCTCGTCCTCGGACAGCGCGCTGATGTCGGGGTACAGGAAGCGCCCCGGGGCCGAGCGCAGCATGGCGAAGGACATGCTGGAAAAGCGGGAATGCCGCGGGGAATGCTCAGCTCCGGCCGCTCATGGCTCTCGCCGATCCGCTCTGGGGGTTTTTATCCCGCTTCTGTCCCGGGTTTTGGGGCTTTGATGCCGCTCCTGTCCCGCTTGTTTAGGGGTTTTATCGCGCTCTCTGAGGTCTAGTCCGGGTTTTGTCCCGGTGGCCGGGGGGTTTGATCGCGGGTTTATCCCGGGTTTATCCCGGCTTTGGGGGGGTTTTTATCCCGGTTTCGGGAGGGGTTATCCCGGGTTATTCCCGGTTTTCGGGCTCGCCGCCGCTCCGGGCGCACGTGCGCATCCTCCGGGAGCCGCGGGCTGGAATTGCGGGATTTTATAGCGGCGGAATGGGCGGCCCGGCCCCTCCTCCGGGCCCGGCTTCCTTGGAAAAGGAGCCTTTGGAAAAGGAGCCTTTGGAAAGGGGAGCCCCAGGCCCGGCCTACCTGAGCTCACCCTCCCGGCCGGCTTTAACCCCTTCGCCGCATTCCCGGGCTAACCCGCCCCTCCTCTCCCGCTTTCCCTTTGGCCCCCAACCTGTTTTCCCCAGAAATTCCCCTGTCCCAACCCCGAAGATCCTCGGAGCTGCCATGGGGGGCTCTGGGATCCCTCTGGAATTTCCCCCCCCACCCGGGGCTCGCCGCATTCCCCGCGAATGCGCCGCTCCTTTCCCGGTTTTCCCGATAAATTCCCCTGTCCCAACCCCAAAGGTCACCGGAGCTGCCATGGGTGGGGGGCTCTGGGATCCCTCTGGAATTCCGCCCCCCCCCCACTCCGGGAGCGCCGGGAGCCGAGGGAATTCGCTCCCGGTGTCCCGGTGATCCCATCCCGAGGATTCCCGGAGGATTTTCCATGCCGGGATGGCACCGCTGGCGCTGTCCCCCCACCTTCCCATTCCCGCGGGATTCCGGCTGGGAATTGGGATGAATCCCGGCCCCTTCCCATTCCCGCTGCTCCCGGGGCGGGAGGGAATTGGGAATTAACCCTTGAGGAGCCGCCGCTGGGATCTGCTGGAATTCCCTGCCCGGGATGAGAGAGAGCCAGGAGGGAATTGGGGCACGGAAATTCCAGAGGTGTCAGGTGTCATTCCCTGTCATTCCCGGGGTATTCCTTGGGGCGGCCCTGGACCCTCTGGGAATTCCATCCCAAAATCCCACTATTCCATGGGAAGCCATTCCCTGGGTGCTGTCCCTCCAGCCTGCATCCCAAACCCCTCTGCAGCTCTCCCAGAAAAGGCTCTGGGAGGAGCTCCGGGATCCCCCGGGATTTCCCTGCTCCCCCTGCCCATCCCCAGCCAGGATTCCCGGGATCCACCCCATGGAATCCCCGGAGTATCCCGAGCCGGGAATTCCCCCGGCAACTCCCACCCCCTCAAACTCCAGGAATCTCCCATCCCCGAGGAAATCCAGCCTTTCCTCCTGGAGAAAACCCGGGATCGGCGCCGTTTCCCGGCGCTTTTCCCGAGCTCCCCCCGCTTTTCCAGCGGCGCCTCCCAGGAGCTCCGCGCGGGAGGTTCATTCCCGGCCGGAGCGCGGCACCTTCCGTGCGCTCCCGCACTTAATCCCTGTCTCGGCAGCTTCCGAAATCCAACCTCTGTCATCCCCTTCCCGGCCCTCTGGAAGCTCCCAGAGCCATCTGCTTTCGTTTAGCGCCGGGAACGATCCTGCCCCGGCACCTTCCAGCCGGCAGAATTCCCGGGAAAAGGCTGGATCCCGCTGAGCCCGGCCCGGGCTGGGGTGGGGGGTGATCCCCGGGGGGCAGAGGGGGGGTCCCAGCTGAGCTGGGGGTGCGGGGAGTCCTGAAATCCCTGGGATCGTGGCCAAAATCCCTGGGATCGTGGCCAAAATCCCTGGGATTGCAGCCAGAGTCTGTGGGATGGCGGCCAAAATCCGTGGAATTGCAGCCAAAATCTGTGGGAATGCAGCCAGGGATGTGGAGATGGTCCTGGTCAGAGGCTGGGGGCACAGGGAGTCCCAAAATCCGTGGGATTGCAGCCAAAATCCATGGGATTGCAGCCAATATCCATGGGATTGCAGCTAAAATCCAGGGAATTGCAGCCAAAATCCATGGAATTGCAGCTAAAATCCAGGGAATTGCAGCCAGGGATGTGGAGATGGTCCTGGTCAGAGGCTGGGGGCACAGGGAGTCCCAAAATCCGTGGAATTGCAGCCAGATTCCATGGAATTGCAGCCAGGGATGTGGAGATGGTCCTGGTCAGAGGCTGGGGGCACAGGGAGTCCCAAAATCCGTGGAATTGCAGCCAAAATCCATGGGATTGCAGCCAAAATCCAGGAAATTGCAGCTAAAATCCAGGGAATTGCAGCCAGGGATGTGGAGATGGTCCTGGTCAGAGGCTGGGGGCACAGGGAGTCCCAAAACCCATGGAATTGCAGCCAGAATCCATGGAATTGCAGCCAGGGATGTGGAGATGGTCCTGGTCAGAGGCTGTGGGCACAGGGAGTCCCAAAATCCGTGGAATTGCAGCCAGAATCCATGGAATTGCAGCCAGGGATGTGGAGATGGTCCTGGTCAGAGGCTGGGGGCACAGGGAGTCCCAAAATCCGTGGAATTGCAGCCAAAATCCATGGGATTGCAGCCAAAATCCATGGAACTGCAGCTAAAATCCAGGGAATTGCAGCTAAAATCCATGGAATTGCAGCTAAAATCCATGGAATTGCAGTCAGAATCCATGGAATTGCAGCCAGGGATGTGGAGATGGTCCTGGTCAGAGGCTGGGGGCACAGGGAGTCCCAAAATCCGTGGAATTGCAGCCAAAATCTGTGGGATCACAGGCAGGAATGGGGGCACAGTGAATCCTGCATCTTCCCACCCTTGGATCCCTGGGAATTCTGCCCCTTCCCCACCTCTGGATCCCTTGGAATTCTGTTCCTTCCCCACCTCTGGATCCCTTGGAATTCTGCCCCTTCCCCACCTCTGGATCCCTTGGAATTCTGCCCCTTCCCCACCTCTGGATCCCTTGGAATTCTGCCCCTTCCCCACCTCTGGATCCCTTGGAATGCTGTCCCTTTCCCTGATTCTGATCCCTTTCCCGTGGATATTTTCAGGGAAGGATCCCTTTTCCTGCTGCCAGGAATGTGTGGCAGAAATGCCCGGGGTCATTCCAAGAAAAAATTCTTTGGGAAGCATCTCCAAGGATTCCCTGGAATCCCCTCACCCTTTCTCCAAGGATTCCCTGGAATCCCCTCACCCTTTTCCTCCAAGGATTCCCTGGAATCCCCTCACCCTTTCTCCAAGGATTCCCTGGAATCCCCCCACCCTTTCTCCAAGGATTCCCTGGAATCCCCTCACCCTTTCCTCCAAGGATTCCCTGGAATCCCCTCACCCTTCTCCTCCAAGGATTCCCTGGAATCCCCTCACCCTTTCTCCAAGGATTCCCTGGAATCCCCTCACCCTTTTCCTCCAAGAATTCCCTTGAATCCCCTCACCCTTTCTCCAAGGATTCCCTGGAATCCCCTCACCCTTTTCCTCCAAGGATTCCCTGGAATCCCCTCACCCTTTCTCCAAGGATCCCCTGGAATCCTCTCACCCTTTCCTCCAAGGATTCCCTGGAATCCCCTCTCCCTTCTCCTCCAAGGATTCCCTGGAATCCCCTCTCCCTTTTCCTCCAAGGATTCCCTGGAATCCCCTCACCCTTTCTCCAAGGATTCCCTGGAATCCCCTCTCCCTTTTCCTCCAAGGATTCCCTGGAATCCCCTCACCCTTTTCTCCAAGGATTCCCTGGAATCCCCTCTCCCTTCTCCTCCAAGGATTCCCTGGAATCCCCTCACCCTTTCTCCAAGGATTCCCTGGAATCCTCTCACCCTTTCTCCAAGGATTCCCTGGAATCCCCTCACCCTTTCTCCAAGGATTCCCTGGAATCCCCTCACCCTTTTCCCCCAAGGATTCCCTGGAATCCCCCCACCCTTTCTCCAAGGATTCCCTGGAATCCCCTCACCCTTTTCCTCCAAGGATTCCCTGGAATCCCCTCACCCTTTTCCTCCAAGGATTCCCTGGAATCCCCTCACCCTTTCTCCAAGGATTCCCTGGAATCCCCTCACCCTTTTCCTCCAAGGATTCCCTGGAATCCCCTCACCCTTTCTCCAAGGATTCCCTGGAATCCCCCCACCCTTTCCTCCAAGGATTCCCTGGAATCCCCTCACCCTTTTCCTCCAAGGATTCCCTGGAATCCTCTCACCCTTTCTCCAAGGATTCCCTGGAATCCCCTCACCCTTTCTCCAAGGATTCCCTGGAATTCCCCCGCCCTCCCCTCACGTTTTTCCCGGTGTTTTCCCCCCAGGACATCCGGAACACGGTGGGGAACATTCCCATGGAATGGTACCAGGATTTCCCGCATGTCGGCTACGACCTGGACGGGAGGAAGATCTACAAACCCCTGCGGAGCAAGGACGAGCTGGACCTGTTCCTGGAGAAGATGGAAAACCCGGAATACTGGTGAGGAATTCCCGGAAAAGGCCTGGGGAAAACCTTGGGATAGCGGGAGGTGTCCCAGGGGATGGGGAGGAGCCTTAAAATCCCAAAGCGTTCCGTGATTCCCCGGATGTGCTCCACACATGGGCTTGGAATTCCCAAAATTCCCGGAATTCGGGGTGCTGGAGCCTTCCTGAGGTTTCCCAGGGTGATTCCAGGTTGGTGGATTTGGGATCGGGCATGGAGCCTCCCATCCATCCTCAGCTGCATCCTGGGAATCCCTCTGGATCCCAGGAATCCCTCTGCTTCCCAGGAATCCCTCTGCTTCCCGGGAATCCCTCTGCTTCCCGGGAATCCCTCTGCATCCCAGGAATCCCTCTGCATCCCTGTCCTCATCCCAAAAACCTCTCCGCATCCCAGTCCCACATCTCAGGATCCTGGTGTCCGTCCCGGTGTCCCACATCCCGGTGTCCCTCCCCGTGTCCATCCATGTCCCACATCCCTGTGTCCATCCCTGTGTCCATCCCTGTGTCCATCCCTGTGTCCATCCCCGTGTCCATCCCCATGTCCCACATCCCTGTGTCCATCCCAGTGTCCATCCCTGTGTCCATCCCTGTGTCCCACATCCCTGTGTCCATCCCTGTGTCCCACATCCCAGTGTCCATCCCTGTCCCACTTCCTGGTGTCCCCCATGTCGGTGTCCATCCCGGTGTCCATCCCTGTGTCCATCCCTATGTCCATCCTGGTGTCCACCCTGTGTCCATCCCTGTGTCCATCCCCATGTCCCATATCCCGGTGTCCCCCCCATCCCGGTGTCCCCCATATCCCGATGTCCCCCCCATATCCCGGTGTCCCCCCCATATCCCGATGTCCCCCCATCCCGATGTCCCCCCCATATCCCGATGTCCCCCCCCATCCCGGTGTCCCCCATCCCGGTGTCCCCCCCCATCCCTGTGTCCCCCCTCATCTTGGTGTCCCATATCCCTGTGTCCACATCCCGATGTCCCCTATATCCTGGTGTCCCCCCCATATCCCGGTGTCCCCCCCATATCCCGGTGTCCCCCCCATATCCTGATGTCCCCCCATATCCCGATGTCCCCCCCATATCCCGATGTCCCCCCATCCCGGTGTCCCCCCCATATCCCGATGTCCCCCCATCCCGATGTCCCCCCCATATCCCGATGTCCCCCCCCATCCCGGTGTCCCCCATCCCGGTGTCCCCCCCCCATCCCTGTGTCCCCCCTCATCTTGGTGTCCCATATCCCTGTGTCCACATCCCGATGTCCCCCACATCCCGATGTCCCCTATATCCTGGTGTCCCCCCCATCCCGGTGTCCCCCCCATATCCCGATGTCCCCCATATCCTGATGTCCCCCCATATCCCCATGTCCCCCCCATATCCCCATGTCCCCCCCATATCCCAATGCCCCCCCCATATCCCGATGTCCCCCCCATATCCCGATGTCCCCCCCCATCCCGGTGTCCCCCATCCCGGTGTCCCCCCCCATCCCTGTGTCCCCCCTCATCCTGGTGTCCCATATCCCTGTGTCCACATCCCGATGTCCCCCCCATCCTGGTGTCCCCCCTATCCCAGTGTCCATATCCCAGTGTCCCCCATCCCAGTGTCCATATCCCAGTGTCCCCCATCCCGGTGTCCCCCCCATCCCGATGTCCCCCATATCCCAGTGTCCCCCCCATATCCCAATGTCCCCCCCGCATATCCCGGTGTCCCCCATCTCCCAGCGTCCCCCCCATATCCCGGTGTCCCCCCCATCTCCCGATGTCCCCCATATCCCGATGTCCCTCCCATCCCGGTGTCCCCCCTATCCCAGTGTCCATATCCCGATGTCCCCCACATCCCGATGTCCCCTATCCCGATGTCCCCTATATCCTGGTGTCCCCCCTATCCCGGTGTCCCCCCCCATATCCCAGTGTCCCCCCCATATCCCGGTGTCCATATCCCGTTGTCCCCCCCCCCATCCCAATGTCCCCCCCATATCCCGATGTCCCCCCCATCCCTGTGTCCATATCCCGGTGTCCCCCCCATCCTGGTGTCCCCCCCATATCCCGATGTCCCCCATATCCCGATGTCCCCCCCATATCCCGATGTCCCCCCCCTATCCCAGTGTCCATATCCCGATGTCCCCTCCATCTCAGTGTCCATATCCCGGTGTCCCCCCCCCCCATATCCCGGTGTCCCCTCCCATCCCGGTGTCCCCCATCCCTGTGTCCCCCCCCATCCCTGTGTCCCCCCCATATCCCGATGTCCCCCCCCATATCCCGGTGTCCCCCCCCGTATCCCGGTGTCCCCCGTGCCACGCGGGTGTGTCCGTCCGTCTGTCGGCAGGCGCACGGTGCAGGACAGACAGACGGGGGCGGCGCTGGCTCTGTCGGAGGAGCAGCTGGAGCTGGTGCAGCGCCTGCAGCGGGGGCACTTCGGGGACCTCAACTTCGACCCCTACGAGGTCAGTCGGACACGTTCCCAACCCCGGGAATGCGGGACGGGAGCCACAGGGAGGGAATTCCCACTGGGAATGGGGCGGAATTCCTGCCTGGAATGGCCATGGGGAGGCCCCAGGGATGGAATTTCCACAGGGAATGGGATGGAATTCCCACCTGAAATACTGAAAGGAGAGGTCCCAGGGATGGAATTCCCACTGTGAATGGGGCGGAATTCCTGCCTGGAATGCTGAAAGGAGAGGCCCCAGGGATGGAATTCCCATTGGGAATGGGGTGGAATTCCTGCCTGGAATAGCCATGAAGGCCCCAGGGATGGAATTCTCAAAGGGAATGGTGTGGAATTCCTGCCTGGAATGTCCATGGGGAGGCCCCAGGGATGGAATTCCCACTGGGAATGGGGTGGAATTCCTGCCTGGAATAGCCATGGAGGTCCCCAGGGATGGAATTCCCATTGGGAATGGGGTGGAATTCTTGCCTGGAAAAACCATGGGGAGGCCTCAGGGATGGAATTCCCACAGGGAATGCTGAAAGGAAAGGCTCCAGGGCTGGAATTCCCACTGGGAATGGGGCAGAATTCCCACCTGGAATGTCAGTGGGGAGACCACAAGGATGGAATTCCCATTGGGAATGGGGTGGAATTCCTGCCTGAAATAGCCATGAAGGCCCCAGGGATGGAATTCTCAAAGGGAATGGTGTGGAATTCCTGCCTGGAATGTCCATGGGGAGACCCCAGGGATGGAATTCCCACTGGGAATGGGGTGAAATTCCTCCAGGAATGTCCATGGGGAGACCCCATTGATGGAATTCCCACTGGGAATGGGGCGGAATTCCCACCTGGAATGCCCACAGGGAGGCCCCAAGGATGGAATTCCCATTGGGAGTGGGGCAGAATTCCCGCCTGGAATGCCCACGGGGAGGCCCCAGGGATGGAATTCCCATTGGGAATGGGGTGGAATTCCCAGCTGGAATACCCCTGGAGGCCCCAGGGATAGAATTCCCGCCGGGAATGCTGAAGGGGAAGGCCTCAAGGGTGAAATTCCCACTGGGAATGCTCAAAGGGGAGGCCCCAAGGGTGGAATTCCCATTGGGAATGTGGGAGGAGAGACCCCATTGATGGAATTCCCATTGGGAATGCTGAAAGGGGAGGCCCCATTGATGGAATTCCCACCGGGAATGTGGGAGGGGAGGCCCCATTGATGAAATTCCCACCGGGAATGCTGAAAGGGGAGATCCCAGGGATGGAATTCCCACTGGGAATGCTAAAAGGGGAGATCCCAGGGATGGAATTCCTGCTGGGAATGCTGAAAGGGGAGATCCCATTGATGGAATTCCCACTGGGAATGCTGAAAGGGGAGATCCCGGGGATGGAATTCCTGGTGGGAATGTGGGAGGGGAGGCCCCAGGGCTGGAATTCCTGCTGGGAATGCTGAAAGGGGAGATCCCGGGGCTGGAATTCCCACCGGGAATGTGGGAGGGGAGACCCCATTGATGGAATTCCCACTGGGAATGCTGAAAGGGGAGGCCCCATTGATGGAATTCCCGCCGGGAATGCTGAAAGGGGAGGTCCCAGGGGTGGAATTCCTGTTGGGAATGCTGAAAGGGGAGGCCCCAGTGCTGGAATTCCTGCCGGGAATGCTGAAAGGGGAGGCCCCAGGGCTGGAATTCCCGCCGGGAATGCGGGCTGGGGGCTGATCATTCCCGTTTTTCCAGCCGTCCGTGGATTTCTTCAGCCACGAGGTGCGGATCCACCCGGTGACCAACCGGCCCGCCGACAAACGGAGCTTCATCCCTTCCCTGGTGGAGAAGGAAAAGGTGGGAGAGCCCGGAATTCCGGGGGCAGGTCCGCGTCGGAAAGATGGGGAGGGACAGGGTGGGAAAGATGAGGAGGGCGGGAAAGATCCAGGTGGGATGGGGAGGGTGGGAAGATCCAGGTGGGATCGGGAGGCTGGGAAGATCCAGGTGGGGTCAGGAGGCTGGGAAGATCCAGGTGGGGTCAGGAGGCTGGGAAGATCCAGGTGGGATCGGGAGGTTGGGAAGATCCAGGTGGGATCGGGAGGTTGGGAAGATCCAGGTGGGACCAGGAGGGTGGGAAGATCCCAGTGGGATGGGGAGAGTGGGAAGATCCAGGTGGGATCAGGAGGTTGGGAAGATCCAGGTGGGATCAGGAGATTGGGAAGATCCAGGTGGAATCCAGAGGTTGGGAAGATCCAGGTGGGACCAGGAGATTGGGAAGATCCAGGTGGGATCGGGAGGTTGGGAAAGATCCAGGTGGGATCGGGAGGGTGGGAAAATCCAGGTGGAATCCGGACGTTGGGAAGATCCAGGTGGGATGGGGAGGGTGGGACGATCCAGGTGGGATCAGGAGGCTGGGAAGATCCAGGTGGGATCGGGAGGTTGGAAAGATCCAGGTGGGATCAGTAGGATCTGTGGAAAGCTGAGAAGGATGGAAAGATCCAGATGGGATGAGGAGATTGGAAAGATCCAATGGGATCAGGAGGATCCATGGAAAGCTGAGAAGGATGGAAAGATCCAGATGGGATGAGATTGGAAAGATCCAGGTGGGATGGGGAGGATGGAAAGATCGAGGTGGGGTCAGGAGGATCCATGGAAAGCTGAAGAGGCTGGAAAGATCCAGATGGGATGAGGAGGATGGAAAACCCCTCCCGGCCCTCCCCAAATCCCGGGAATGCTGCGCAGGTCTCCAAGCTGGTGCACGCCATCAAGATGGGCTGGATCCAGCCGCGGAAGCCCAGGGAGAGCGCTCCCACCTTCTACGACCTGTGGGCGCGGGAGGATCCCGGCTCGGTGCTGGGCCGGCACAAGATGCACGTCCCCGCGCCCAAGCTGCCGCTGCCGGGCCACGCCGAGTCCTACAACCCGCCCCCGGAATTCCTGCTCAGCCCCGAGGAGGTGGGAATGCCGGGAATGCCGGCGATCTGCTCCCCGTGGAGGAGGAGATCGGGGAGTTGGTGGCGGTGTTGGATCCCGGGGATGAGTTTTGGGAATTGTCGCCGGCCGCGGAATGGGATCAGCTGGGAATTCCCGCCCAAAGGATTCCAGGATCCTGTGGAATGGAGGGAGATTTGGGGTCACTCCCCAGGGAGTGGGGTGTCCCTGGAAAAATGGGAATGGCCCTGGAGTGGGATTTGGATACGGAGGGGAGGGATGGGGGAGAAGGGGGCAGGGAAATCCCAGTGGGAAAAGCTCCAGTGGGATGAGGAGGGAGAGGCTGAGGAGGGTGGGAATATCCCAGTGGGATGAGGGTGGGAAGATCCCAGTGGGATCAGGGTGCAAATATCCCAGTGGGATGAGGGTGGGAATATCCCAGTGGGATGAGGAGTGTGGGAAAGCTCCAGTGGGATGAGGAGGCAAAGATCCCAATGGGATAAAGAGGCTGGAAAATCCTGGCCAAGGAGCTGCCAGTGGGAGCGACCCGGACCCTTGGGAACGGCTCTTCCCAAGCCCAGGGTGTCCCATCCCGTCCCATCCCGTCCCATCCCGTCCCATCCCATCCCATCCCATCACATCCCATCCCATCCCATCCCATCCCATCCCATCCCATCCCATCCCATCACATCCCATCCCATCCCGTCCCGTCCCGTCCCGTCCCGTCCCGTCCCGTCCCGTCCCGTCCCGTCCCGTCCCATCCCATCCCATCCCATCCCATCCCATCCCACCGCATCCCATCTCCCATTCCCATTCCATTCCCATTCTCAGTTGGATTCATCCCCAGCATTCCCATCCCCACTCATTCTCATCCCATTCCCAACCCCATTCCCATCATTTCCATTTTTCCCATCCCCATTATCCCATTCCCATTATCCCATTCCCATTCCCAACCCCATCATTTCCAATTTTCCCATCCCATTTCCCATCCCCATCCTATTCTCATCCCCATTCCCATCCCCATTCCCATCCCTATCCCCATCCCCATCCCCATCCCCATTATTCCCATTCCCCATCCCCATTCCCCATTCCCCATTATTCCCATTCCCCATTCCCCATTCCCATCCCCATCCCAATTCCAATTCCCATCCCCATTCCCATTATCCCATTCCCATCCCCAATTCCATTATCCCATCCCCATCCCCATTCCCCATTATTCCCATTCCCCATTCCCATCCCCATCCCCATTATTCCCATCCCCATTCCCCATCCCCATTCCCATCCCCATTATTCCCATCCCCATTCCCATCCCCATTATTCCCATCCCCATTCCCATCCCCATCCCCATTCTGATCCCCATCCCCATCTTTCCCATTCCCCATCCCCCATTATTCCCATTCCCCATTCCCATTCCCCATCTTCCCCCTTCCCATCCCCATTCCCATCCGCATTCCCATCCCCATTCCCATCCCCATTCCCATCCCCATTATTCCCATTCCCCATTCCCATCCCCATTATTCCCATCCCCATTATTCCCATCCCCATTCCCATCCCCATCCCCATTCCCATCCCAATCCCCATCTTTCCCATTCCCATCCCCCATTATTCCCATCCCCATCCCCATCCCCGCCGTTCCCAACTCCCGGAATTCCGGCAGCGGCTGGCCTGGGAGCAGCAGGACCCGGCCGAGCGGCGCCTGAGCTTCGTCCCGCGGCGCTTCCCGAGCCTGCGCGCCGTGCCCGCCTACCCGCGCTTCATCCACGAGCGCTTCGAGCGCTGCCTCGACCTCTACCTCTGCCCCCGCCAGCGCAGGATGAGGGTGCGCATCCCCAACCCCGCCAGAAAACGGGAATGCCGCGCCCGGAACGCCGGCCTGGCCTTCCCACCCCTCCCGGGAATTCCCGGCCGGAGCCCGGGGGGGTTTCCCCGGGCAGCTCCGGAGGGTTGGGAGCGGCTGGGATCGATCTGGGTGCTGTCTGTCCCGCAGGTCAACGTGGATCCCGAGGATCTCATTCCCAAACTTCCCAGGCCCAGGGATCTGCAGCCCTTCCCCACCACGCAGGCCCTGGTGAGGGAATGTCGGGAATGTTCCCCTGGAATTTGGTGGGATTCTGGGATTTGGGGTCTCGGGAAGCAGGGTAGGGACTGAGGCCGGAGATTCCCGGGAGAAGCTGGGAAAAGGGGCTGATCCCAGCTGGAATTCCTGTGGGGATTTCCTGGAAAATGAGGCTGGGGAATCCCCCTTTCCTGGGATTTTTGGGAATGGAGCTGGAGAACTTCCCAGGAATGGCTGAGGGAGCTGTTGGGGCTCATCCCGGAGAAAACCAGGATTGAGGGGATCCAGGGGGATCCAGGGCGGGATCTGCTCCCAGGGAACAGGGACAGGACCCGGGGAATGGCCTCAGGTTGGGATTTTTGGGAATATTCCCGTGGAATTTAGTGGAATTGCGGGATCTGAGGTCTGAGGAAGCAGGGCAGGGACTGAGGCCGAGGATTCCCGGGAGAAGGTGGGAAAAGGGGCCGATCCCAGCTGGAATTCCTGCGGCTCCGGGAAATGATCCTGGGGATCCCTGGAAAACAGGGCTGGGGAGGATCCCCTTGCTGGGAAAGTTCTGGAAAATTGTCCCGGATTCCTGGGAATGGCTCCGGAAATCTTCCCAGGAGTGGCTCAGGGAGAAAACCAGGATTGAAGGGATCCAGGGTGGGATCTGCTCCCAGGGAACAGGGACAGGACCCTGGGAATGACCTCGGGTTGGGATTTTTGGGAATATTCCCCTGGAATTTAGTGGAATTCCAGACTGGAGTTCCCATTCCCGGGATTTCCCGTGGATGTAGGATGGGGTGGCCTTGGCCGTGCTCCCTCCAAATCCCAAATTCCTCCTCCCTTCCCAAAATCCCAAATTCCTTCTCCCTTCCCAAAATCCCAAATTCCTCCTCCCTTCCCGAGAATTCCGGAGCAGCTCCCAGAGGCTCTCAGGGAGCTCCTGGGATTTGGGATTCTCCCTCATTCCCGTTTTTTTTCCCAGATTTACCGCGGCCATTCCAGCCTGGTGCGGACCCTGAGCGTCTCCCCCAGCGGGCAGTGGTTGGTGTCAGGTACGGATCCGCCCCTGGATCGGGAATTCCCGGGATAAATCCCACGGATCCACAGCCCGGATCCACCCGGAGCTGCTCCAGGGCCAGGGCTGGGATCGGGGCCATTCCCATTATCCCAATATCCCATTCCTGATCTCAATCCCAATCCCATTCCCGTTATCACATTCCCATTCCCAATCCCATTATCCCAGTATCTCATTCCTAATCTCAATCCCTATCCCATTCCCAATCCCATTATCCCAGTCCCATTCCCATTATCCCATTCCCAATCCCATTATCCCAATATCTCATTGCTAATCTCAATCCCAGTCCCATTCCCAATCCCATTCCCAATCCCATTATCCCAGTCCCATTCCCATTATCCCAATATCCCATTCCTGATCTCAATCCCGATCCCAATCCCATTATCCCAATATCTCATTCCTAATCTCAATCCCTATCCCATTCCCAATCCCATTATCCCATCCCCATTCCCATTATCCCAATATCTCATTGCTAATCTCAATCCCAGTCCCATTCCCAATCCCATTCCCAATCCCATTATCCCAGTCCCATCCCCATTATCCCAATCCCATTATCCCATTCCCATTATCCCAATATCTCATTCCTAATCTCAGTCCCATTCCCAATCCCATTATCCCATTCCCATTATCCCAATATCTCATTCCTAATCTCAATCCCTATCCCATTCCCAATCCCATTATCCCATCCCCATTCCCATTATCCCAGTATCTCATAGCTAATCTCAATCCCAGCCCCATTCCCAATCCCATTCCCAATCCCATTATCCCATTCCCAATCCCATTATCCCATTCCCATTATCCCAATATCTCATTGCTAATCTCAATCCCAATCCCATTCCCGCTATCCCATTATCCCATTGCCATTACCCCATTCCCATCCCATTCCCATTTCGTTCCCATTACCCCATTCCCATTATCTCATTCCCATGCCTACTCCCAATCCCATCCCCATTCCCCAGAATCCCATCCCCATCCCATTATCCCATTATCCCATCCCCATTCCCTTTATCCCATTATCCCATCCCCATTATTCCATTCCCAATATCCCATTCCCATTATCCCATTATCCCATCCCAAACCCCATTCCCATTATCCCATTATCCCATCCCAATCCCCATTCCCATTATCCCATTATCCCATTATCCCATTATCCCATCCCATTATCCCATCCCAAACCCCAATCCCATTATCCCATTATCCCATCCCAATCCCCATCCCCATTATCCCATTATCCCATTATCCCATCCCAAACCCCATTCCCATTCCCTCATTATCCCATTATCCCATCCCAATTATCCCATTATCCCATCCCCATTCCCATTATCCCATTATCCCATCCCCATTATCCCATTATCCCATCCCCATTCCCATTATCCCATTATCCCATCCCATTATCCCATCCCAAACCCCATTCCCATTCCCTCATTATCCCATTATCCCATCCCAATTATCCCATTATCCCATCCCCATTCCCATTATCCCATTATCCAATCCCCATTATCCCATTATCCCATCCCAATTCCCATCCCCATTCCCATTATCCCATTATCCCATTATCCCATCCCAATCCCCATTCCCATTATCCCATTATCCCGTTCCCATTATCCCATTCCCATCATCCCGTTATCCCAATATCCCGCGGTTATCCCATCGTTATCCCGCGGTTACCCCATCGTTATCCCGCTGTTACCCCGCAGTTATCCCATCATTACCCCGCGGTTATCCCATCGTTATCCCGCGGTTATCCCATCGTTATCCCATCGTTATCCCGCAGTTATCCCATCGTTACCCCGCAGTTATCCCGCAGTTATCCCGCGGTTATCCCATCGTTATCCCGCAGTTATCCCACAGTTATCCCATCGTTATCCCGCAGTTATCCCATCGTTATCCCGCGGTTATCCCGCAGTTACCCCGCAGTTATCCCATCGTTATCCCGTAGTTATCCCGCAGTTATCCCGCGGTTATCCCGCAGTTACCCCGCAGTTATCCCATCGTTATCCCGCGGTTATCCCATCGTTACCCCGCAGTTATCCCATCGTTATCTCGCGGTTATCCCGCAGTCATCCCGCTGTTATCCCGCGGTTATCCCGCGGTTATCCCGCGGTTACCCCGCAGTTATCCCTCAGTTATCCCACAGTTACCCCACAGTTACCCCGCGGTTATCCCGCAGTTATCCCGCTGTTATCCCGCAGTTATCCCACAGTTATCCCGCAGTTATCCCACTGTTATCCCACGGTTATCCCGCAGTTACCCCGCGGTTATCCCATAGTTATCCCGCAGTTATCCCGCAGTTATCCCGCAGTTATCCCGCAGTTATCCCACGGTTATCCCGCAGTTACCCCGCGGTTATCCCATAGTTATCCCACTGTTATCCCGCAGTTATCCCGCAGTTATCCCACAGTTATCCCACGGTTATCCCGCAGTTATCCCACGGTTATCCCGCAGTTATCCCATCGTTATCCCACAGTTATCCCGCAGTTATCTCACGGTTATCCCACTGTTGCCCCACGGTTATCCCGCTGCTATCCCGCAGTTATCTCGTGGTTATCCCGCGGTTATCCCGCAGTTATCCCGCAGTTATCCCGCGGTTATCCCGCAGTTATCCCGCTGTTATCCCGCAGTTATCCCGCAGTTATCCCGCAGTTATCCCGCAGTTATCCCACAGTTACCCCGCAGTTATCCCGCAGTTATCCCATCGTTATCCCGCAGTTATCCCGCTGTTATCCCGCAGTTATCCCGCGGTTATCCCGCAGTTACCCCACAGTTACCCCGCTGTTACCCCGCTGTTACCCCACAGTTATCCCATCGTTATCCCGCAGTTATCCCACAGTTACCCCGCAGTTATCCCACGGTTATCCCACAGTTATCCCATCGTTATCCCGCGGTTATCCCATCGTTATCTCACAGTTATCCCGCAGTTATCCCGCGGTTATCCCGCAGTTACCCCGCAGTTATCCCATCGTTATCCCACAGTTATCCCATCGTTATCCCGCGGTTATCCCGCGGTTATCCCGCAGTTATCCCATCGTTACCCCGCGGTTATCCCGCGGTTATCCCTTCGTTATCCTGCAGTTATCCCATCATTATCCCACAGTTATCCCATCGTTATCCCGCGGTTATCCCACGGTTATCCCATCGTTATCCTGCAGTTACCCCACAGTTACCCCGCTGTTACCCCGCAGTTATCCCGCAGTTATCCCATCGTTATCCCGCAGTTATCCCGCGGTTATCCCGCAGTTATCCCATCGTTACCCTGCAGTTATCCCATCATTATCCCGCGGTTATCCCATCGTTATCCCGCTGTTATCCCGCAGTTATCCCGCAGTTATCCCGCGGTTATCCCATCGTTATCCCGCGGTTATCCCGCGGTTATCCCATCGTTACCCCGCAGTTATCCCATCGTTATCCCACGGTTATCCCGCAGTTATCCCGCGGTTATCCCGCGGTTATCCCATCGTTACCCCGCAGTTATCCCATCGTTATCCCGCGGTTATCCCGCAGTTATCCCGCGGTTATCCCACAGTTATCCCACAGTTATCCCACAGTTATCCTGCAGTTACCCCGCAGTTACCCCGCGGTTATCCCTTGGTTATCCCATCGTTATCCCGCGGTTATCCCACTGCTATCCCGCAGTTATCCCGCAGTTATCCCGCGGTTATCCCGCAGTTATCCCACAGTTACCCCGCAGTTATCCCATCATTATCCCGCGGTTATCCCATCGTTATCCCGCAGTTATCCCATCGTTATCCCGCGGTTATCCCATCGTTACCCCGCAGTTATCCCATCATTATCCCACAGTTATCCCATCGTTATCCCGCGGTTATCCCATCGTTACCCCGCAGTTATCCCATCATTATCCCGCAGTTATCCCATCGTTATCCCGCGGTTATCCTATCGTTATCCCGCGGTTATCCCATCATTATCCCGCGGTTATCCCATCGTTATCCCGCAGTTATCCCGCTGTTATCCCATCGTTATCCCGCGGTTATCCCATCGTTACCCCGCAGTTATCCCATCAGTATCCCGCAGTTATCCCATCGTTATCCCGCGGTTATCCTATCGTTATCCCGCGGTTATCCCATCATTATCCCGCGGTTATCCCATCGTTATCCCGCAGTTATCCCGCTGTTATCCCGCGGTTATCCCATCGTTATCCCATCGTTATTCCATCGTTATCCCGCGGTTATCCCGCTGTTATCCCGCGGTTATCCCGCGGTTATCCCGCGGTTATCCCGCAGTTATCCCACAGTTACCCCGCAGTTATCCCGCAGTTATCCCATCATTATCCCGCAGTTATCCCATCGTTATCCCGCGGTTATCCCATCGTTATCCCGCGGTTATCCCATCATTATCCCGCGGTTATCCCATCGTTATCCCGCGGTTATCCCGCTGTTATCCCGCGGTTATCCCATCGTTATCCCGCGGTTATCCCATCGTTATCCCGCGGTTATCCCGCAGTTATCCCGCGGTTATCCCATCGTTATCCCGCGGTTTCCCCGCAGGCTCGGACGACGGCTCGGTGCGGTTCTGGGAGGTGAGCACGGCGCGCTGCCTGCGCACGCTGACCCTCGGCGCCGTGGTCAAGAGCGTGGCCTGGAACCCCAACCCCGCCATCTGCCTGGTGGCCGTGGCCGTGTGAGTGCCCTGGGATCAATCATTCCCAGATTTCCCAGGGATCATTCCCTGGAACCCCAACCCCTCCATCTGCCTGGTGGCCGTGGCCGTGTGAGTGCCCTGGGATCAATCATTCCCAGATTTCCCAGGGATCATTCCCTGGAACCCCAACCCCTCCATCTGCCTGGTGGCCGTGGCCGTGTGAGTGCCCTGGGATTGATCCCAGATTTCCCAGATTTCCCTGGAACCCCAACCCCAGCATCTGCCTGGTGGCCGTGGCCGTGTGAGTGCCCTGGGATCATCCCAGATTTCCCAGGGATCATTCCCTGGAACCCCAACCCCAGCATCTGCCTGGTGGCCGTGGCCGTGTGAGTGCCCTGGGATCAATCATTCCCAGATTTCCCAGATTTCCCTGGAACCCCAACCCCTCCATCTGCCTGGTGGCCGTGGCCGTGTGAGTGCCCTGGGATCAATCATTCCCAGATTTCCCAGGGATCATTCCCTGGAACCCCAACCCCTCCATCTGCCTGGTGGCCGTGGCCGTGTGAGTGCCCTGGGATCAATCATTCCCAGATTTCCCAGGGATCATTCCCTGGAACCCCAACCCCTCCATCTGCCTGGTGGCCGTGGCCGTGTGAGTGCCCTGGGATCAATCATTCCCAGATTTCCCAGATTTCCCTGGAACCCCAACCCCTCCATCTGCCTGGTGGCTGTGGCCGTGTGAGTGCCCTGGGATCAATCATTCCCAGATTTCCCAGATTTCCCTGGAACCCCAACCCCTCCATCTGCCTGGTGGCCGTGGCCGTGTGAGTGCCCTGGGATCAATCATTCCCAGATTTCCCAGGGATCATTCCCTGGAACCCCAACCCCTCCATCTGCCTGGTGGCCGTGGCCGTGTGAGTGCCCTGGGATCATCCCAGATTTCCCTGGGATCATTCCCTGGAACCCCAACCCTGCCATCTGCCTGGTGGCCGTGGCCGTGTGAGTGCCCTGGGATCAATCATTCCCAGATTTCCCAGGGATCATTCCCAGATTTCCCTGGAATCCCAACCCCTCCATCTGCCTGGTGGCCGTGGCCGTGTGAGTGCCCTGGGATTGATCCCAGATTTCCCAGATTTCCCTGGAATCCCAACCCCGCCATCTGCCTGGTGGCCGTGGCCATGTGAGTGCCCTGGGATTGATCCCAGATTTCCCTGGGATCATTCCCTGGAATCCCAACCCCGCCATCTGCCTGGTGGCCGTGGCCGTGTGAGTGCCCTGGGATCAATCATTCCCAGATTTCCCAGGGATCATTCCCAGATTTCCCTGGAACCCCAACCCCTCCATCTGCCTGGTGGCCGTGGCCGTGGCAGTGCCCTGGGATTGATCCCAGGGATCTTTCCCAGATTTCCTTGGTCCCAGGGGATTTCCTGATCTCGGGTTTCCCATTCCCCAGGGATAAGCAGCTGCTCCTGGGTGGAATTCCCTGATCCCAGATTTCCCCTGATCCCAGATTCCTTAGGAATGAGCAGCTGCTCCTGGGGAGGGTTCAGTGATCCCAGAGGATCCCCTGATCCTGGATTTCCCATTCCCAAGGATGAGCAGCTGCTGCTGGGGAGGGTTCCCTGATCCTGGATTTCCCCCTGATCCCAGATTCCCCTGATCCCAGATTCCCCCCGATCCCGGATTTCCCATTCCCAGGGATGAGCAGGTGCTCATGGGGAGGGTTCCCTGATCCCAGATTCCCCCTGATCCCGGATTTCCCATTCCCAGGGATGAGCAGGTGCTCCTGGTGAATCCAGGCCTCGGGGACCGGCTGCTGGTGGCAGCCACGGATCAGCTCCTGGATTCCTGGGAAGCTCCGGAGGAGGAGCGGATCCAGCCGGTCCGGTGGATCCCGGCCAGCCCCGAGGAGCGCGGGAAGGGGATCCGGCTGCTGGTGCAGCACAGCAAGGTGGGATCGGCATTCCAGGGATCCGGCTGGGATCGGCATTCCCAGGATCTGGGTGGGATCGGCATTACCGGGATCCGGGTGGGATCGGCATTCCAGGGATCCGGCTGGGATCGGCATTCCCAGGATCTGGGTGGGATCGGCATTCCAGGGATCCGGCTGGGATCGGCGTTCCCGGGATCCGGGTGGGATCGGCATTCCAGGGCTCTGGATGGGATTGGCCTTCCCGAGATCCGGGTGGGATCGGCATTCCAGGGATCCGGGTGGGATCAGCGTTCCCGGGATCTGGGTGGGATTGGCATTCCCAGGATCTGGGTGGGATTGGCATTCCTGGGATCTGGGTGGGATCGGCATTCCTGGGGTCTGGATGGGATCGGCATTCCCGGGATCTGGGTGGGATCGGTGTTCCTGGGGTCTGGATGGGTTCGGCATTCCCGGGATCTGGGTGGGATCGGCGTTCCTGGGGTCTGGGTGGGATCAGCATTCCTGGGGTCTGGCTGGGATCGGCATTCCTGGGATCTGGCTGGGATCGGCATTCCCAGGATCTGGGTTGGATCGGCATTCCCAGGATCCGGGTGGAATCAGCATTCCCAGGATCCAGCTGGGATCAGCATTGCTGGGAACTGGGGGGATTGACGTTCCTGGGATCTGGCTGGGATTGGCATTCCCGGGATCCATGTAGGACCGGCATCCCCAGGATCTGGCTGGGATTGGCATTCCCGGGATTTGGGGCTGGTGGATCCATCCCAGCCCAGGATCCAGGGAGGGGCCTCGTTCCCACAGCTGCATCTCGAGGGATGCCATTCCAGGAGGATCCCTGTTCCCTGCTCCACATCCCGAGGGAAGGATCCCAAATGGATCCTTGCTCCCTGCTCCACATCCCAAGGGACAGAATTCCAAGAGGATTCTTTTCCCAGCTCCACATCCCAAGGGATCCCTTCCCGTTCCCGGGAATCCCGGGCAGTTTTCCAGAGCCTTTCCCAGCAGGGGGATCCTCCCCAGCCCCGTTTTCCAGGAATCCCCAGGATCATTTCCCGGAGCCGCAGGAATTCCAGCTGGGATCGGCCCCTTTTCCCAGCTTCTCCCAGGAATCCTCGGCCTCAGTTCCTGCCCTGCTTCCCAGAGCCCCAAATCCCAGAATCCCACTAAATTCCAAGGGAATATTCCCAAAAATCCCAACCCGAGGCCATTTCCCGGGTCCTGTCCCTGTTCCCTGGGAGCAGATCCCGCCCTGGATCCCCCTGGATCCCTTCCATCCCGATTTTCTCCGGGATGAGCCCCCCAGATCCCTCAGCCACTCCTGGGAATTCCCCCAATCCCATTCCCAATCCCAATCCTACCCCGAGGAGCTCTGGGATGATCCCAAAACTCAGGATCTCACTCGGATCCCGCTCCTGTTCTCATTCCCAGCCCTAGGAGCTCCGGGATGATCCAGAAAGTCGGGATCTCACCCGGATCCCGATCCCATTCCCAGTCCCAATCCCTGATCCCATTCCCAGTCCCAATCCCAGATCCCATTCCTATTCCCATCCCAATCCCATTCCTAATCCCAGATCCCAATCCCATTTCCAATCCCATTCCCATCCCTGGACCCACCAACACAACTCCCACCCTCTCCCCTTCCCTGATCCCTCTGTTCCCACTGTGAGGAGCTCCAGGGTGATTCCAGAGGGTTGGGATTTTGGGAATCTCACCCGGATCCATCCCCATTCCCATTCTGGTTCCCATTCCCACCCCAAGGAGCTCCAGGGTGATTCCAGAGGGTCGGGATTTTGGGAATCTCACCCGGATCCCATTCCCAGCCAGGGCAATTCCTAAGCCTCAGTGATCCAGAAGATCAGGATCTCGGGATCTCACCCAGCTCCCGATCCCATTCCCACCTTGAGGAGCTCTGGGATGATCCAGCGGGTTGGAATTTTGGGATCTCACCCAGATCCCAATCCCATTCCCATTCCCAGCAGTGACACAGGTGATGTGGCACGGCCAGGGTGATTCCTAGGCTCCAGTGATGATCCAGAGGGTGGGAATCTCGGGATCTCACCAGGATCCCTTTCCCAATCCCATTCCATTCCCAGCCGGTGACGCATGTGACCTGGCACAGCCAGGGCGTTTCCCGTGTCCCGGTGGTGATCCCGCGGGTCGGAATCTCGGGATCTCACCAGGATCCCGATCCCATTCCCACCTTGAGGAGCTCCAGGATGATCCAGAGGGTCGGGATCTCAGGATCTCACCCAGATCCCAATCCCAATCCCAATCCCATTGCATTCCCAGCCGGTGACACAGGTGAACTGGCACGGCAAGGGCGACTACTGGGCCTCGGTGGTGATCCAGCGGGTCGGGATTTCGGGATCTCACCTGGATCCCAATCCCATTCCCAGCTTGAGGAGCTCAGGGATGATCCAGCGGGTCGGGATTTCGGGATCTCACCTGGATCCCAATCCCATTCCCACCTTGAGGAGCTCTGGGATGATCCAGAGGGTCGGGATTTTGGGATCTCACCCCGATCCCTTTCCCAATCCTGTTGCATTCCCAGCCGGTGACGCAGGTGACGTGGCATGGCAAGGGCGATTCCCATGTCCCGGTGGTGATCCAGAGGGTTGGGATTCTGGGATCGGACCTTGATCCCAATCCCATTCCCACCTTGAGGAGCTCTGGGATGATCCAGAGGGTCAGGATTCTGGGATCTCACCAGGATCCCAATCCCAATCCCATTCCCATTGCATTCCCAGCCAGTGACGCAGGTGACCTGGCACGGCAAGGGCGACTACTGGGCCTCGGTGGTGATCCAGCGGGTCGGGATTTCGGGATCTCACCCGGATCCCAATCCCAATCCCATTCCCATTGCATTCCCAGCCGGTGATGCAGGTGACCTGGCACGGCAAGGGCGACTACTGGGCCTCGGTGGTGCGGAACCCCGGCAGCCGGCAGGTGCTGATCCACCAGAGCAGCCGGCGCTGGAGCCAGGATCCCTTCCGGAAGAGCCCCGGGATGATCCAGTGCGTGCAGTTCCACCCGCTCCGGCCCTACTTCCTGGTGGCTTCCCAGCGCTCCGTGCGCATCTACAACCTGCTGCGCCAGGAGCTCACCAAGAAACTCCAGAGCAACTGCCAGTGGATCTCCAGCATGGCCGTGCACCCCGGAGGTGCGGGATCTCCCCCGGGAACGCCGGGATCCGCCCGGGAACGCCGGGATCCCGCTGACTCCGGGGTTTTTCCCTAGGGGACAACGTGATCTGCGGGAGCTACGACAGCAAGCTGGCCTGGTTTGACCTGGACCTGTCCACGCGGCCCTACCGGCTGCTGCGGTGAGTGCCGGGATCCGCTGGGATCTGCCGGGATCCGCTGGGGGCCCTTGAGCATTCCCAGCTCTCTGTGGCAGCTGCAAATCCCGGCTTGTCCCAGTTTTGTGGAGATCAGAGCCCCGTGTTCCCTCGTTACCCCGGGTTGTTGTCCCACATTATCCCAGGTTGTTATCCCAAACTATCCTGGGTTGTTATCCCACGTTATCTCCAGTTGTTATCCCAAATTATCCCGGGTTATAATCCCAAATTATCCCAGGTTGTTATCCCAAGTTATCCCGGGCTGTTATCCCATATTATCCCGGGCTGTTATCCCACATTATCCCGGGTTGTTATTCCAAATTATCCCAGGTTCTTATCCCAAACTATCCCAGGTTGTTATCCTAAAGTATCCCAGGTTGTTATTCCAAACTATCCCGGGCTGTCATCCCACATTATCCCGGGTTGTTATCCCAAACTATCCCGGGTTGCTATTCCAAACTATCCCGGGCTGTCATCCCACATTATCCCGGGTTGTTATCCCAAACTATCCCGGGTTCTTATCCCACATTATCCTGGGCTGTTATCCCAAACTATCCCAGGTTGTTATCCCAAACTATCCCAGGTTGTTATCCCAAATTATCCCGGGTTGTTATCCCAAATTATCCCGGGTTCTTATCCCCAACTATCCCTGTTTGTTATCCCAAATTATCCCAGGTTGTTATCCCAAATTATCCCGGGCTATTATCCCACATTATCCTGGGTTGTTATCCCAAACTGCCCTGGGTCTTTATCCCATGTTATCCCAGGTTGTTTCCCGAATTATCCCAGGTTGTTATCCCAAGTTCTCCTGAGTTGTTATCCCAGTTTTTCCGGGATTGTTATCCCACATTATCTCAGGTTGTTATCCTGAGTTGTTATCCCGGGTTATTTTCCCAAATTATCCCGGGATGTAATCCCACATTTTCCCTCATTATTCCCAGTTGTTATCCCGTGTTATCCCAGGTTATCCCCTATTGTTATCCCAGGTTATCCCCTGTTGTTATCCCAGTTTTTCCCGGATTGTTATCCCAGTTTTTCCTGGGTTGTTATCCCATACTTTCCCTCATTTTCCTGGGTCATTATCCCGGATTTTCCGGGGCTGTTATTCCAGTTTATCCCAGGTTGTTATCCCAGGTTATCCTGGCTTGTTATCCCGGTTTTTCTTGGGCTGTTATCCCAGATTATCCCAGATTATCCCAGATTATCCCTCATTTTCCAGGGTCCTTACCCCACATTATCCTGGGCTGTTCTCTCTTTTCCCAGTGTCTATCCCATTTTTCCAGTGCTGATTCCCGTTTTCCCCAATGCTGATTCCCATTTTTCCCGGTGCTAATTCCTGTTTTTCCTGGTGTTTTCCCCAGTGTTTATCCCGGCTCTGATTCCCATTTTTCCTGGTGTTTTTCCCAGTGTTTATCCCGGCTCCGATTCCCGTTTTTCCCGGCTTTGATTCCCGGTGTTTTTCCCAGTGCTAATTCCCGTTTTTCCCAGTGTTTTTCCCAGCTCTGATTCCCGGTGTTTTTCCCAGCTCTGATTCCCGGTGTTTTTCTCAGTGTTTATCCCAGCTCTTGATTCCTGGTGTTTTTCCCGGCTCTGATTCCTGGTTTTAATCCCGGCTCTGATTCCCGGTGTTTTTCCCGGTGTTTATCCTGGTTTTTATCCCGTCTCTGATTCCTGGTGTTTATCCCGTCTGTGATTCCCAGCTGTATTTCCCGGTGTTTTTCTGGGTGTTTATCCCAGCTGTGATTCCCGGTGTTTTTCCCATTTCTAAATCTCGGTGTTTATCCCGTCTGTGATTCCCGGTGTTTATCCCGGTGTTTATCCTGGTGTTTTTCTGGGTGTTTTCCTGGTATTTATCCTGGCTGTGATTCCCGGCTGTATTTCCAGGTGTTTTTCCGGGTGTTTATCCCAGCTGTGATTCCTGGTGTTTTTCCCATTTCTAAATCTCGGTGTTTATCCCGGCTCTGATTCCCGGTGTTTATCCCGGCTCTGATTCCCGGTGTTTATCCCGGCTCTGATTCCTGGTGTTTATCCTGGCTGTGATTCCTGGTGTTTTTCCCATCCCTGATTCCCAGTGTTTTTCCCGGTGTTTATCCAGGTGTTTTTCCTGTCTGTGATTCCCGGTGTTTATCCCAGTGTTTTTCTGGGTGTTTTCCCAGTGTTTATCCCGGCTGTATTTCTGGCTGTGATTCCCGGTGTTTATCCCGGCTGTTTCTCCGGCTGTGATTCCCGGTGTTTATCCCAGTGTTTATCCCGGTGTTTATCCCGGCTGTTTCTCCGGGTGTTTTCCCAGTGTTTTTCCCGGCTGTGATTCCTGGTGTTTTTCCCGTCTATCCCGGTGTATTTCCAGCTGTGATTCCCGGTGTTTATCCCAGCTGTACTTCCAGCTGTGATTCCCGGTGTTTATCCCAGCTGTATTTCCGGCTGTGATTCCCGGTGTTTTTCCCGGCTGTGATTCCCGGCTGTATTTCCGGCTGTGATTCCCAGTGTTTTTCTGGCTGTGATTCCCGGTGTTTATCCCGGTGTTTTTCCGGCTGTGATTCCCGGTGTTTATCCCAGTGTATTTCCGGCTGTGATTCCCGGTGTTTATCCCGGTGTATTTCCGGCTGTTTATCCCATCTGTGATTCCCGGTGTTTTTCCCGTCTGTGATTCCCGGTGTTTATCCCATCTGTGATTCCCGGTGTTTTTCCCGTCTGTGATTCCCGGTGTTTATCCCGGCTCTGATTCCCGGTGTTTATCCTGGCTCCGATTCCCGGTATTTATCCCGTCTGTGATTCCCGGCTGTATTTCCAGCTGTTTTCCCGGTGTTTTTCCCGGCTCTGATTCCCGGTGTTTATCCCATCTGTGATTCCCGGTGTTTATCCCGGCTCTGATTCCTGGTGTTTATCCCGTCTGTGATTCCCGGTGTTTATCCCGGCTCTGATTCCCGGTGTTTATCCCGGCTCTGATTCCTGGTGTTTATCCTGGCTGTGATTCCCGGTGTTTTTCCCATCCCTGATTCCCAGTGTTTTTCCCGGTGTTTATCCAGGTGTTTTTCCTGTCTGTGATTCCCGGTGTTTATCCCAGTGTTTTTCTGGGTGTTTTCCCGGTGTTTATCCCGGCTGTATTTCCGGCTGTGATTCCCGGTGTTTATCCCGGCTGTTTCTCCGGCTGTGATTCCCGGTGTTTATCCCAGTGTTTATCCCGGTGTTTATCCCGGCTGTTTCTCCGGGTGTTTTCCTGGTATTTTTCCCGGCTGTACTTCCGGCTGTGATTCCCGGTGTTTATCCCAGCTGTGATTCCCGGTGTTTATCCCGGTGTTTATCCCGGCTGTTTCTCTGGGTGTTTTCCCAGTGTTTTTCCCGGCTGTGATTCCCTGTGTTTTTCCCGTCTATCCCAGTGTATTTCCAGCTGTGATTCCTGGTGTTTATCCCAGCTGTATTTCCGGCTGTGATTCCCGGTGTTTTTCCCGGCTGTGATTCCCGGCTGTATTTCCGGCTGTGATTCCCGGTGTTTTTCCGGCTGTGATTCCCAGTGTTTATCCCGGTGTATTTCCGGCTGTGATTCCCGGTGTTTTTCCCGTCTATCCCAGCTGTATTTCCGGCTGTGATTTCCGGTGTTTATCCCGGTGTATTTCCGGCTGTGATTCCCGGTGTTTTTCCCGTCTATCCCGGTGTATTTCCGGCTGTGATTCCCGGTGTTTATCCCGGTGTATTTCCAGCTGTGATTTCTGGTGTTTATCCCGGTGTATTTCCGGCTGTGATTCCCGGTGTTTTCCCGGCTGTGATTCCCGGTGTATTTCCGGCTGTGATTCCCGGTGTATTTCTGGCTGTGATTCCCGGTGTTTATCCCTGTGTATTTCCAGCTGTGATTTCCGGTGTTTATCCCGGTGTATTTCCGGCTGTGATTCCCGGTGTTTTCCCAGCTGTGATTCCCGGTGTATTTCCGGCTGTGATTCCCGGTGTATTTCCGGCTCTGATTCCCGGTGTTTATCCCGTCTGTGATTCCCGGTGTATTTCCGGCTGTGATTCCCGGTGTTTTTATGGCTGTGATTCCCGGTGTATTTCCGGCTGTCTATCCCGGTGTATTTCCGGCTGTGATTCCCGGTGTTTTTCCCGTCTATCCCAGCTGTATTTCCGGCTGTGATTCCCGGTGTTTTTCCCATCTATCCCGGTGTATTTCTGGCTGTGATTCCCGGTGTTTTCCCGGCTGTGATTCCCGGTGTTATCCCGGTGTATTTCCGGCTATGATTCCCGGTGTTTATCCCGGTGTATTTCCGGCTGTGATTCCCAGTGTATTTCCGGCTGTGATTCCCGGTGTTTTTCCCATCTATCCCGGTGTATTTCTGGCTGTGATTCCCGGTGTTTTCCCGGCTGTGATTCCCGGTGTTTATCCCGGTGTATTTCCGGCTGTGATTCCCGGTGTTATCCCGGTGTATTTCCGGCTATGATTCCCGGTGTTTATCCCGGTGTATTTCCGGCTGTGATTCCCAGTGTATTTCCGGCTGTGATTCCCGGTGTTTTTCCCATCTATCCCGGTGTATTTCTGGCTGTGATTCCCGGTGTTTTCCCGGCTGTGATTCCCGGTGTTATCCCGGTGTATTTCCGGCTATGATTCCCGGTGTTTATCCCGGTGTATTTCCGGCTGTGATTCCCGGTGTTTTCCCGGCTGTGATTCCCGGTGTATTTCCGGCTCTGATTCCCGGTGTTTATCCCGTCTGTGATTCTCGGTGTATTTCCGGCTGTGATTCCCGGTGTTTATCCCGGTGTTTTTCCGGCTGTGATTCCGGTGTTTATCCCGGTGTATTTCCGGCTGTGATTCCCGGCTGTATTTCCGGCTGTGATTCCCGGTGTTTTTCCCGGCTCTGATTCCCAGTGTTTATCCCGTCTGTGATTCCCGGTGTTTATCCCGTCTGTGATTCCCGTCTGTATTTCCGGCTGTGATTCCCGGTGTATTTCCGGCTGTGATTCCCGGTGTTTTTCCCGTCTATCCCAGCTGTATTTCCGGCTGTGATTTCCGGTGTTTATCCCGGTGTATTTCCGGCTGTGATTCCTGGTGTTTTCCCGGCTGTATTTCCGGTGTTATCCCGGTGTATTTCCGGCTGTGATTCCCGGTGTTTATCCCGGTGTATTTCCGGCTCTGATTCCCGGTGTATTTCCGGCTCTGATTCCCGGTGTTTATCCCGTCTGTGATTCCCGGTGTTTATCCCGTCTGTGATTCCCGGTGTATTTCCGGCTGTGATTCCCGGTGTATTTCCGGCTGTTTATCCCAGCTGTATTTCCAGCTGTGATTTCCAGTGTATTTCCGGCTGTTTATCCCGGCTGTATTTCCGGCTGTGATTTCCGGTGTATTTCCAGCTGTTTATCCCGGCTGTATTTCCGGCTGTTTATCCCGGCTGTGATTCGCGGTGTTTGTCCCGGTGTATTTCCAGCTGTGATTCCCGGTGTTTATCCCGTCTGTGATTCCCGGCTGTATTTCCGGCTGTGATTCCCGGTGTTTTTCCCGTCTATCCCGGCTGTATTTCCGGCTGTGATTCCCGGTGTTTTTCCCGTCTATCCCGGTGTATTTCCGGCTGTGATTCCCGGCTGTATTCCCGGCTGTGATTCCCGGTGTTTTCCCGGCTGTTTATCCCGGTGTTTTCCCGGCTGTGATTCCCGCTGTCCCCGCAGGCACCACGGCCGCGCCGTGCGCTCGGTGGCGTTCCACCGGCGCTACCCGCTCTTCGCCTCCGCCTCCGACGACGGCTCCGTCATCGTCTGCCACGGCATGGTCTACAGGTACGGGAATCCGCCCGGGATCCAGCCCGGCCATCCCGGCCGCCACCTGCGGGATCTGCCGGGGGGATCGGACGGGATTCACTGGGGGGATCGATTGATGGGCTTATTGATGGGTTTATTGATGGGATTGATGGGATTTATGGATTTATTTATGGGAATTTATGGGATTTATTGATGGATTGGTGGGATTTATTGATGGGCTTATTGATGGGTTTATGGGATTTATTGATGGGATTTATGGGATTTATTGATGGATTTATTGATGGGATTTGTTAATGGGATTTATGGGATTTATTGATGGGATTTATTGATGGGATTTATGGGTTTATTTATGGGATTTATGGATGGGATTTATGGGTTTATTTATGGGATTTATGGGATTTATTGATGGGATTTATTGATGGATTTATGGGATTTATGGATGGATTTATTGATGGGATTTATTGATGGGATTGATGGGATTT
This sequence comes from Haemorhous mexicanus, assembly GCF_027477595.1. Classification (NCBI taxonomy): domain Eukaryota; kingdom Metazoa; phylum Chordata; class Aves; order Passeriformes; family Fringillidae; genus Haemorhous; species Haemorhous mexicanus. Next base: position 157,840,264 of record NC_082341.1, on the reverse strand, counting down.
ATTGATGGGATTTATGGGATTTATTGATGGGATTTATGGGATTTATTGATGGGATTGATGGGATTGATGGGATTTATGGATTTATTGATGGGATTTATTGATGGGATTTATGGGATTTATTGATGGATTTATTGATGGGATTTATTGATGGGTTTATGGGATTTATTGATGAGATTTGACGGGATTTATTGATGGATTTATTGATGGGTTTATGGGATTTATTGATGGATTGGTGGGATTTATTGATGGGATTTATCAATGTGATTTATAGATTTATTGATGGGATTTATGGGATTTATTGATGGGATTGATGGGATTTATGAATTTATTGATGGGATTTATTGATGGGATTTATTGATGGATTTATTGATGGGTTTATGGGATTTATTGATGGGATTTATGGGTTTATTTATGGGATTTATGGATTTATTTATGGGATTTATCAATGGGATTTATGGGTTTATTGATGGGATTTATGGGATTTATTGATGGGATTTATTGATGGATTTATGGGATTTATGGATGGATTTATTGATGAGATTTATGGAATTTATTGATGGGATTTATTGATGGATTTATGGGATTTATGGATGGATTTATTGATGGGATTTATGGGATTTATTGATGGATTTATTGAAGGGATTTATGGGATTTATTGATGGGATTTATTGATGGATTTATTGATGGGTTTATGGGATTTATTGATGGGATTTATGGATGGGATTTATGGGTTTATTTATGGGATTTATGGATTTATTGATGGATTTATTTATGAGATTTATTGATGGGATTTATGGGATTTATTGATGGGATTTATTGATGGGATTTATGGGATTTATTGATGGGATTTATTGATGGGATTTATTGATGGGTTTATGGGATTTATTGATGGGATTTATTGATGGGATTTATTGATGGGATTTATGGGATTTATTGATGGGATTTATGGGATTTATTGATGGATTGGTGGGATTTATTGATGGGATTTATGGGATTTATTGATGGGATTTATGGGATTTATGGATTTATTGATGGGATTTAATGATGGGATTTATTGATGGGATTTATTGATGGATTTATTGATGGGATTTATTGATGGATTTATGGGATTTATGGATGGGATTTATTGATGGATTTATGGGATTTATGGATGGGATTTATTGATGGATTTATGGGATTTATCAATAGGATTTATGGTTTTATTGATGGGATTTATGGGTTTATTTATGGGATTTATGGATTTATTTATGGGATTTATCAATGGGATTTACGGGTTCATTGATGGGATTTATGGGATTTATTGATGGGTTTATTGATGGGTTTATGCGATTTATTGATGGGATTTATGGGATTTATTGATGGGATTTATGGGATTTATTGATGGGTTTATGGGATTTATTGATGGATTTGATGGGATTTATTGATGGGATTTATTGATGGGATTTATGGGATTTATTGATGGGATTTATGGGATTTATTGATGGGATTGATGGGATTTATGGATTTATTGATGGGATTTATTGATGGGATTTATGGGATTTATTGATGGATTTATTGATGGGATTTATTGATGGGTTTATGGGATTTATTGATGAGATTTGATGGGATTTATTGATGGATTTATTGATGGGTTTATGGGATTTATTGATGGATTGGTGGGATTTATTGATGGGATTTATCAATGTGATTTATAGATTTATTGATGGGATTTATGGGATTTATTGATGGGATTGATGGGATTTATGAATTTATTGATGGGATTTATTGATGGGATTTATTGATGGATTTATTGATGGGTTTATGGGATTTATTGATGGGATTTATGGGTTTATTTATGGGATTTATGGATTTATTTATGGGATTTATCAATGGGATTTATGGGTTTATTGATGGGATTTATGGGATTTATTGATGGGATTTATTGATGGATTTATGGGATTTATGGATGGATTTATTGATGAGATTTATGGAATTTATTGATGGGATTTATTGATGGATTTATGGGATTTATGGATGGATTTATTGATGGGATTTATGGGATTTATTGATGGATTTATTGAAGGGATTTATGGGATTTATTGATGGGATTTATTGATGGATTTATTGATGGGTTTATGGGATTTATTGATGGGATTTATGGATGGGATTTATGGGTTTATTTATGGGATTTATGGATTTATTGATGGATTTATTTATGAGATTTATTGATGGGATTTATGGGATTTATTGATGGGATTTATTGATGGGATTTATGGGATTTATTGATGGATTTATGGGATTTATTGATGGATTTATCAGTGGGATTAATGGGATTTATTTATGGAATTTATGGGATTGATGGACTCATGGGATTGATTTATGGGATTGATTTATGGGATTTATAGATTTGTTTATGGGATTTATAGATTTGTTTATGGGATTTATTAATGGGATTTATGGATTCATTTGTGGGACTTATTTATGGGATTTATGGATTTATTTATGGGATTTATGGAAATATTTATGGGATTTATTTATGGGAATTTATGGATTTATCAATGGGATTTATGGATTTGTTTATGGGATTTGTTTCTGGGATTTTATGGGATTTATGGGATTTACTTATGGGATTTACTGATGGGATTTATGGGATTTGTTTGTGGGATTTTATGGGATTTATTTATGGCATTTATGGATTTATTTATGAGATTTGTTGTGGGATTTATGGGACTTATGAATTTATTTGTGGGATTTACGGAATTCTTTCTGGGCTATATTTATGGGATTTATGGATTTATTTATGGGAATTTATGGGATTTTTATATGGGATTTATGGATTTATTTATGGGGTTTATCCATGGAATTTATGGGATTTATTTATGGGATTTATGGATTTATTTATGGGATTTATTTATGGGATTTTCAGGATTTATGGGATTTGTGGATTTATTATTTATGAGACTTATTTATGGGATTTGTGGATTTATTGATGGGAATTGCAGAATTTTCGGGATTTATGGGAATTATGGAATTCACAGGGTTTGTGGGATTCACAGGACGGCCAGGATTTATGGGATTTTGGGATCTGGGGATTCATTTATGGGATTTGTGGGAATTACGGGATTCACAGGACTGCCAGGATTTATGGGATTTTGGGATCTGGGGATTCATTTATGGGATTTATGGGAATTATGGGATTCACAGGATTTAGGGATTTATTTATGGGATTTATTTATGGATTTATTTATGGGATTTATGGAATTTGTGGGATTTCCAGGATCAGATCCCACTCTGGGGGCTCCTTGGGGTCCAGCAGCGTTTTTGGGGAGCTTTGGGGGAAAATCCCGGGATTATCTGGGATTGGCTCCTTCCCACTGGGATCTGGGGGTGGGAGCGGCGGTTCTGGGGGCCCCATGGCCGGCAGACCTCCGGGAATTCCCTTTCCCAGGGTCAGAATTCCCATTCCCACTCCCAGAATTCCCATTCCCACTCCCAGAATTCCCATTCCCACTCCCAGAATTCCCGTTCCCACTCCCAGAATTCCCATTCCCACTCCCAGAATTCCCATTCCCAGGGTCAGAATTCCCATTCCCACTCCCAGAATTCCCATTCCCGCTCCCAGAATTCCCATTCCCACTCCATGAATTCCCATCCCCACTCCCAGAATTCCCATTCCCACTCCATGAATTCCCATTCCCACTCCCAGAATTCCCATCCCACTCCCAGAATTCCCATTCCCAGGGCCAGATAATTCCCATTCCCACTCCCAGAATTCCCATTCCAGGGTCAGAATTCCCATTCCCGCTCCCAGAATTCCCATTCCCACTCCCAGAATTCCCATCCCCACTCCCAGCATTCCCATCCTCCCTCCCAGCATTCCCATTCCCCTCCCAGCATTCCCGTTCCCCACTCCAGAATTCCCATTCCCCACTCCCAGAATTCCCGTTCCCACTCCCAGAATTCCATTCCCACTCCCAGAATTCCCATTCCCAGGGTCAGAATTCCCATTCCCACTCCCAGAATTCCATTCCCGCTCCAGAATTCCCATTCCCACTCCCAGAATTCCCATTCCCGCTCCCAGAATTCCCATTCCCACTCCCAGAATTCCCATTCCGCTCCTAGAATTCCCATTCCCACTCCCAGAATTTCCCATTCCCGCTCCTAGAATTCCCATTCCCGCTCCTAGAATTCCCATTTCCACTCCCAGAATTCCGTTCCCGCTCCTAGAATTCCCATTCCCGCTCCTAGAATTCACATTCCCACTCCCAGAATTCCATTCCCGCTCCCAGAATTCCCATTCCCACTCCCAGAATTCCCATTCCCGCTCCTAGAATTCCCATTCCCACTCCCAGAATTCCCATTCCCGCTCCTAGAATTCCCATTCCGCTCCTAGAATTCCCATTTCCACTCCCAGAATTCCCGTTCCCGCTCCTAGAATTCCCATTCCCGCTCCTAGAATTCCCATTCCCACTCCCAGAATTCCCATTCCCGCTCCTAGAATTCCCATTCCCACTCCCAGAATTCCCATGCCCAGGGTCAGAATTCCTATTCCCACTCCATGAATTCCCATTCCCACTCCCAGAATTCCCATTCCCACTTCCAGAATTCCCATTCCCACTCCATGGATTCCCATTCCCAGGGTCAGAATTCCCATTCCCAGTGTGCAAATTCCCATTCCCGGTGTCAGAATTCCCATTCCCACTCCCAGAATTCCCATCTCCACTCCCAGCATTCCCATCCTCCCTCCCAGCATTCCCATTCCCCTCCCAGCATTCCCGTTCCCCTCCCAGCATTCCCGTTCCCCTCCCAGAATTCCCATTCCCATTGTGAGAATTCCCATTCCTGCTCTGAGAATTCCCATCCCCCCTCTCAGCATTCCCATCCCCACTCCCAGAATTCCCATTTCCTGCCATTCCCACTCCCCTCCCACCATTCCCACCCCTCCATTCCCATCCCCCTACATTCCCATTTCCCCCCAATCCCATCCCCCCGCCATTCCCATCCCCCCCCATTTCCTTCCCCCTCCCGCCATTCCCATTTCCCGCCATTCCCAGAACACACATCCCCCCCTCCATTCCCATCCCCCCCCATTCCCATCCCCTCTCCATTCCCACCCCTCCATTCCCACCCATCCCAATTCCCATCCCCTCTCCATTCCCACCCCTCCATTCCCACCCATCCCAATTCCCATCCCCCCTCCATTCCCATTCCCACCATTCCCATCCCCCCCATTCCCATCCCCCCCTCCATTCCCATTCCCGCCATTCCCATCCCCCTTCATTCCATCCCCCTCCATTCCCATTCCAGAATTCCCATTCCCGCCATTCCACCCCCCCCCATTCCCATCCCCCCCTCCATTCCCATTCCCATTCCCATTCCCATCCCCCCCACATTCCCACCCCCCCATTCCCATCCCCCCCCATTCCCACCCCCTCCATTCCCATCCCCCCCCATTCCCACCCCCTCCATTCCCACCCCCTCCATTCCCATCCCCCTCCATTCCCATCCCCCCCTCCATTCCCATTTCCCCCCATTCCCATTCCCGCCATTCCCACCCACTCCATTCCCATTCCCATCCCCTCCCCTCCTCCATTCCCATCCCCTCCTCCATTCCCATTTCCCCCCCTCCATTCCATCCCCCACCATTCCCATTCCCGCCATTCCCATCCCCCACAATTCCCCATCCCCCTCCCTCCATTCCCATCCCCTCCATTCCCATTTCCCTCCATTCCCATCCCCCTCCCACCACTCCCATTCCATTTCCCCCCATTCCCATTTCCCACCATTCCCATCCCCCCCTCCATTCCCATCCCCCTCCATTCCCACCCCCGCCATTCCCATTCCCGCCATTCCCACCCCCCCCCATTCCCATCCCCCCCCCATTCCCATCCCCCCCCATTCCCATCCCCACCATTCCCATGCCCCCCATTCCCATCCCCCCCCATTCCCATCCCCACCATTCCCATCCCCCTCCATTCCCATTCCCGCCATTCCCATCCCCCTCCATTCCCATCCCCCCCTCCGTTCCCATTTCCTGCAATTCCCACTCCCCTCCCGCCATTCCCATTTCCCGCCATTCCCATCCCCCTCCATTCCCATTCCCGCCATTCCCATCCCCCTCCATTCCCATTCCCGCCATTCCCATCCCCCACCATTCCCATCCCCCTCCCTCCATTCCCATCCCCCTCCATTCCCATTTCCCTCCATTCCCATCCCCCTCCCACCACTCCCATTCCCATTCCCCTCCATTCCCCATTTCCCACCATTCCCATCCCCCCTCAATTCCCATCCCCCACCATTCCCATCCCCCCCATTCCCATCCCCTCCATTCCCATCCCCCCCTCCATTCCCATCCCCCACCATTCCCATCCCCCCCTCCATTCCCATCCCCCCCTCCATTCCCATCCCCACCATTCCCATCCCCCCCTCCATTCCCATCCCCCCCTCCATTCCCATCCCCCCCTCCATTCCCCATTCCCCCCATTCCCATCCCCCACCATTCCCATTCCGCCATTCCCATCCCCCCCTCCATTCCCATCCCCCTCCATTCCCATCCCCCTCCATTCCCACCCCCCCCCATTCCCATTTCCCACCATTCCCATCCCCACCATTCCCATCCCCCCCTCCGTTCCCATTTCCTGCCATTCCCACTCCCCTCCCGCCATTCCCACCCCTCCATTCCCATCCCCCTCCATTCCCACCCCCTCCATTCCCATTTCCCGCCATTCCCACCCCTCCATTCCCATCCCCTCCTCCATTCCCATTCCCCCCCCATTCCCATCCCCCCCCATTCCCATCCCCCCCATTCCCATCCCCCCCCATTCCCATTTCCCACAATTCCCATCCCCCCCTCCATTCCCATTTCCCCATTCCCATTTCCCCCATTCCCATTCCCCCATTCCCACCCCCCCCATTCCCATTCCCCACCCGCTCCATTCCCATTCCCCCCATTCCCGCCATTCCCATTCCCATTCCCATTCCCATTCCCATTCCCGTTGTTGTTGTTCCCCCTCTCCGGGCAGTGACCTGCTGCAGAACGCGCTCCTGGTGCCGCTCAAGGTGCTCAAGGGCCACGCGCCCGCCCTGGACCTCGGCGTGCTCGACGTCGCCTTCCACCCCCAGCAGCCCTGGCTCTTCTCCTCGGGCGCCGACGGCACCGTGCGCCTCTACACCTGATCGATCCTCCGGATCCACCCGGATCCACCCGGATCCACCCCCAGCAGCCCTGGCTCTTCTCCTCGGGCGCCGACGGCACCGTGCGCCTCTACACCTGATCCTCCGGGATCCACCCGGATCCACCCGGATCCACCCCCAGCAGCCCTGGCTCTTCTCCTCGGGCGCCGACGGCACCGTGCGCCTCTACACCTGATCGATCCTCCGGGATCCACCCGGATCCACCCCCTGCAGCCCTGGCTCTTCTCCTCGGGCGCCGACGGCACCATGCGCCTCTACACCTGATCGATCCTCTGGGATCCACCCGGATCCACCCGGATCCACCCCCAGCAGCCCTGGCTCTTCTCCTCGGGCGCCGACGGCACCGTGCGCCTCTACACCTGATCGATCCTCCGGGATCCACCCGGATCCACCAGATCCACCCCCAGCAGCCCTGGCTCTTCTCCTCGGGCGCCGACGGCACCGTGCGCCTCTACACCTGATCCTCCGGGATCCACCCGGATCCACCCGGATCCACCCCCAGCAGCCCTGGCTCTTCTCCTCGGGCGCCGACGGCACCGTGCGCCTCTACACCTGATCCTCCGGGATCCACCCGGATCCACCCGGATCCACCCCCAGCAACCCTGGCTCTTCTCCTCCGGCGCCGACGGCACCGTGCGCCTCTACACCTGATCCACTGGGATCCACCCGGATCCACCCAGATCCACCCCCAGCAGCCCTGGCTCTTCTCCTCGGGCGCCGACGGCACCGTGCGCCTCTACACCTGATCGATCCTCCGGGATCCACCCGGATCCACCCGGATCCACCCCCAGCAGCCCTGGCTCTTCTCCTCCGGCGCCGACGGCACCCTGCGCCTCTACACCTGATCGATCCTCCGGGATCCACCCGGATCCACCCGGATCCACCCCCAGCAGCCCTGGCTCTTCTCCTCCGGCGCCGACGGCACCGTGCGCCTCTACACCTGATCCACTGGGATCCACCTGGATCCACCCGGATCCACCCCCAGCAGCCCTGGCTCTTCTCCTCGGGCGCCGAAGGCACCGTGCGCCTCTACACCTGATCCTCCGGGATCCACCCGGATCCACCCCCTGCAGCCCTGGCTCTTCTCCTCGGGCGCCGACGGCACCATGCGCCTCTACACCTGATCGATCCTCTGGGATCCACCCGGATCCACCCGGATCCACCCCCAGCAGCCCTGGCTCTTCTCCTCCGGCGCCGACGGCACCGTGCGCCTCTACACCTGATCCACTGGGATCCACCCGGATCCACCCGGATCCACCCCCAGCAGCCCTGGCTCTTCTCCTCGGGCGCCGACGGCACCGTGCGCCTCTACACCTGATCCACTGGGATCCACCCGGATCCACCCGGATCCACCCCCAGCAGCCCTGGCTCTTCTCCTCGGGCGCCGACGGCACCGTGCGCCTCTACACCTGATCCACTGGGATCCACCCGGATCCACCCGGATCCACCCCCAGCAGCCCTGGCTCTTCTCCTCGGGCGCCGACGGCACCGTGCGCCTCTACACCTGATCGATCCTCTGGGATCCACCCGGATCCACCCCCAGCAGCCCTGGCTCTTCTCCTCGGGCGCCGACGGCACCATGCGCCTCTACACCTGATCGATCCTCCGGGATCCACTGGGATCCACCTGGATCCACCCCCAGCAGCCCTGGCTCTTCTCCTCGGGCGCCGACGGCACCGTGCGCCTCTACACCTGATCCACTGGGATCCACCCGGATCCACCCGGATCCACCCCCAGCAGCCCTGGCTCTTCTCCTCGGGCGCCGACGGCACCGTGCGCCTCTACACCTGATCGATCCTCTGGGATCCACCCGGATCCACCCCCAGCAGCCCTGGCTCTTCTCCTCCGGCGCCGACGGCACCGTGCGCCTCTACACCTGATCGATCCTCCGGGATCCACCCGGATCCACCCGGATCCACCCCCAGCAGCCCTCGCTCTTCTCCTCCGGCGCCGACGGCACCGTGCGCCTCTACACCTGATCGATCTTCTGGGATCCACCCGGATCCAGGGGGATCCCTGGCTCTTCTCCTCCAGCGCCATCAGCACCCTGCACCTCTACACCTGGTCCACTTGGATTTGGTGGGATCGACAGGGATCCACCCGGATCCAGCGGGATCCACCTCCAGCCACCCTGGCTCTTCTCCTCCAGCGCCAATGGCACCTGATCTTCCCTCCTGGATCCAGTGGGATCCCTGGCTCAGCACCGACGGCACACTGCGCCTCTACACCTGACCGTCCCGAAGGGATCCAGTGGGATCCACCGGGATCCGCCGCCTTCGGATTTCACTGTGCTCAATAAAGACTTGGTTTGGATACGGTCCCGGGATCTGTTGTGCTGAATTCCCCAGTGCTCCCATTCCCACATTTCTGTAGCCCACATTCCCCACACCTGGCATTCCCACCGGGATCGACTGGGATCCACCTGGATCCGCCGCCTTCGGAATTCCCAGGGCTCAAGAAAGGTTTTTCTGGGATCCAATTCCAGACTCTTCGTGCCCTGATTTCCCCAATGTTCCCATTCCCACATCCCTCAATATTCCCATCCCCCCGTTCCCAAATATCCCAATCCCATCCCCACATTCCCCATCCCTTGGAAATCCAGCGGGATCCACGGGGATCCGCCTGGATCTGCCACATTTGGAATTCCCAGGGCTCAGTAAAGGCTTTTTTGGGATCCAATTCCAGGCTCTTTGTGTCCTGAATTCCCCAATGTTCCCATTCCCACATTCCCAAATATCCCCATCCCAATCCCATCCCCACATTTCCCACACGTGGGGATCCGCCTGGGATCCACCAGGATCAGAATTCCCATTCCCAGGGCTCAGTAAAGGCTTTTTTGGGATCCAGTTCCAGCTCTTGGTGTCCTGAATTCCCCAGTATTCCCATTCCCACATCCCTCAATATTCCCATCCCCCCATTCCCAAATATCCCAATCCCATCCCCACATTCCCCATCCCTTGGGAATCCAATGGGATCCACGGGGATCCGCCTGGTTCTGCCACATTTGGAATTCCCAGGGCTCAGTAAAGGCTTTTTTGGGATCCAATTCCAGGCTCTTTGTGTCCTGAATTCCCCAATATTCCCTATCCTACATCCCTCAATATTCCCATCCCCACATTCCCCACACGTGGGGATCCGCCTGGGATCCACCAGGATCAGAATTCCCGTTCCCAGGGCTCAGTAAAGGCTTTTTTGGGATCCAGTTCCAGCTCTTCGTGCCCTGAATTCCCCAATATTCCTATTCCCACATCCCTCAATATTCCCCGATCCCATCCCCACATTCCCCATCCCTTGGGAATCCAACGGGATCTACCGGGATCCACCTGGTTCTGCCACATTTGGAATTCCCAGGGCTCAGTAAAGGCTTTCTTGGGATCCAATTCCAGCTCTTGGTGTCCTGAATTCCCCAATATTCCCATTCCCACATCCCTCAATATTCCCATCCCCGCATTCCCCACACGTGGGGATCCGCCTGGGATCCACCAGGATCAGAATTCCCATTCCCAGGGCTCAGTAAAGGCTTTTTTGGGATCCAATTCCAGATTTTCGTGTCCTGAATTCCCCAATATTCCCATTCCCACATCCCTCAATATTCCCCGAACCCATCCCCACATTCCCATCCCTTGGGAATCCAACGGGATCTACCGGGATCCGCCTGGATCTGCCACATTTGGAGTTCCCAGGGCTCAGTAAAGGCTTTTTTGGGATCCAATCCCAGCTCTTGGTGCCCTGAATTCCCCAATATTCCCATTCCCACATCCCTCAATATTCCCATCCCCACATTCCCTACACGTGGGGATCCGCCTGGGATCCACCAGGATCAGAATTCCCATTCCCAGGGCTCAGTAAAGGCTTTTTTGGGATCCAATTCCAGACTCTTCGTGCCCTGAATTCCCCAATATTCCCATTCCCACATCCCTCAATATTCCCATCCCCACATTCCCCACACGTAGGGATCCGCCTGGGATCCACCAGGATCAGAATTCCCGTTTCCAGGGCTCAGTAAAGGCTTTTTTGGGATCCAGTTCCAGCTCTTCGTGTCCTGAATTCCCCAATGTTCCCATTCCCACATCCCTCAATATTCCCATCCCCCCATTCCCAAATATCCCAATCCCATCCCCACATTCCCCATCCCTTGGGAATCCAACGGGATCCATGGGGATCCGCCTGGATCTGCCACATTTGGAATTCCTACCACTCAGTAAAGGCTTTTTTGGGATCCAATCCCAGCTCTTCGTGTCCTGAATTCCCCAATGTTCCCATTCCCACGTCCCTCAATGTTCCCATCCCCCCATTCCCAAATATCCCCATCCCAATCCCATCCCCACATTCCCCACACGTAGGGATCCGCCTGGGATCCACCACCAGGATCAGAATTCCCAGAGCTCCTGGAAGGCTTTTTTGGGATCTAATCCCAGCTCTTGGTGTCCTGAATTCCCCAATATTCCCATCCCCACATCCCTCAGTGTCCCCGGTCCCATTCCCACATTCCTCATCCCTTGGGAATCCATCGGGATCCACGGGGATCCGCCTGGATCTGCCACATTTGGAATTCCCAGGGCTCAGTAAAGGCTTTTTTGGGATCCAATTCCAGGCTCTTTGTGTCCTGAATTCCCCAATGTTCCCATTCCCACATCCCTCAATATTCCCATCCCCACATTCCCTACACGTGGGGATCCGCCTGGGATCCACCAGGATCAGAATTCCCATTCCCAGGGCTCAGTAAAGGCTTTTTTGGGATCCAGTTCCAGCTCTTGGTGCCCTGAATTCCCCAATGTTCCCATTCCCACATCCCTCAATATTCCCATCCCCCCATTCCCAAATATCCCAATCCCATCCCCACATTCCCCATCCCTTGGGAATCCAATGGGATCCACGGGGATCCGCCTGGATCTGCCACATTTGGAATTCCCAGGGCTCAGTAAAGGCTTTTTTGGGATCCAATTCCAGGCTCTTCGTGCCCTGAATTCCCCAATATTCCCATTCCCACATCCCTCAATATTCCCCGATCCCATCCCCACATTCCCATCCCTTGGGAATCCAACGGGATCTACCGGGATCCACCTGGTTCTGCCACTTTTGGAATTCCCAGGGCTCAGTAAAGGCTTTTTTGGGATCCAATCCCAGCTCTTGGTGCCCTGAATTCCCCAATGTTCCCATTCCCCAATCCCTCAGTGTCCCCATTCCCAAATATCCCAATCCCATCCCCACATTCCCCACACGTAGGGATCCGCCTGGGATCCACCACCAGGATCCGAACTCCCAGAGCTCCTGGAAGGCTTTTTTGGGATCCAATCCCAGCTCTTGGTGTCCTGAATTCCCAGCCTGACCTGGCCGGGCAGGGCTGGGATCCTCCCCAGTCCCACCGGGAGCTCCCAGGCGGCATTCCCGGAGCTCCCCCGGGATTTCCAGGGATATTCCGGGGTCCCCAGAGGGAGCCCGGGCACAGGGAAGGAGTGGGGCAGGCAGGGAACGGCCCAAGGACGGAAAATTCCGGATTCCCGGGATCTGGGATAGCCCAGGAAAGGAACCCTGGGAGGGAGCAGGATCTGGAATGGGATCGGGAATGGGATCTGGAATGGGAGCTGGAATGGGATCTGGAATTGGGTCTGGAATGGGATCGGGAATGGGATTGGGAATGGAAGCTGGAATTGGGTCTGGAATGGGACCTGGAATTGGGTCTGGAATGGGATCTGGAATTCGGTCTGGAATTCGGTCTGGAATGGGATCGGGAATGGGGTCTGGAATTGGGTCTGGAATGGGATCGGGAATGGGATTGGGAATTGGGTCTGGAATTGGGTCTGGAATGGGATCGGGAATGGGATCGGGAATGGAAACTGGAATTGGGTCTGGAATGGGATCTGGAATGGGATCGGGAATGGGATCTGGAATTGGGTCTGGAATGGGATCTGGAATTGGGTCTGGAATGGGATCTGGAATTGGGTCTGGAATGGGATCGGGAATGGGATCGGGAATGGGAGCTGGAATTGGGTCTGGAATGGGAACTGGAATTGGGTCTGGAATGGGATCTGGAATGGGATCTGGAATTGGGTCTGGAATGGGATCTGGAATGGGACCGGGAATAGGAGCTGGGATCTGGGATGGGATCTGCATTAGAAACTGGGATGGGATCTGGACTGGGATCTGAGCTGGGATCTGGGCCGGGATCCGGGATGGGATCTGGATTAGGATCTGGACCGGGATCTGGGCTTGGATCTGGACTGGGATCTAAGCTGGGATCTGGGCTGGGATCTGGGCTAGGATCTGGATTAGGATCTGGGCTAGGATCTGGGATGGGATCTAGGCTGGGATCTGGGATGGGATCTGGGCTGGGATCTGGGCTGGATCTGGACTGGGATCCGGGATGGGATCTGGACCGGGATCTGGGCTGGGATCTGAGCTGGGATCTGGATTAGGATCTGGACCAGGATCTGGACCGGGATCTGGACCGGGATCTGGGCTGGGATCTGGGCTGGGATCTGGATTAGGATCTGGGCTGGGATCTGGACTGGGATCTGGGCCGGGATCTGGGCCGGGATCTGGGCCGGGATCCCCAAGGCAAAGCCGGCGGTGGGACGGAAACAGGGCAGGACGATCCAGGAGATCCCAAATCCCAACTCTTTCCCCCCGGAAGAGCAGCCAGGCCGAGGCCCTGGATCGCTCATCCCCACGGAGACACCGGAGGGATCCCCCCTTCCCACCCGCCAGATCCGGAGGAATCCCAGAATTCCAGAGCGGGATCGGGAGCCGAAAGCTTTATTTAGAAAGAGGTCTCTGTACAGGGGCGATTCCAGGGGGGAATTCCGGGAAGGGATCCCGTCACCCACCGGAGCAGGGCTGGGAGTGGATCCCGGATCCAGCGGGAAGCAGCCGGAGGGGCGGGGTCGGCATCTGTCCGGATCCCAGCCCAAATCCCGGCCCTTTTCCCACTTTTTTTTTTGCCCCCGAGGACGAAGGCGATGATGGAAGACTTTTCCCATGGGTTGGGATCCCCCGGGGTATTGCTGAGCCGAGCCGGGAATTCCGGGAATTCCGGGAATTCTGGGAATTCCAGGATTCAGAGGAGGCGGACGAGGCGTCCCAGGGTCTCGGAGCCGGGAATTCCCGGGGATTTTGGGAATTCCGGGATTCAGAGGAGGCGGACCAGGCGTCCCAGGGTCTCAGAGCTGGGAATTCCTGGGAATTTTGGGAATTCCGGGATTCAGAGGAGGCGGACGAGGCGTCCCAGGGTCTCGGAGCCGGGAATTCCCGGGGATTTTGGGAATTCCGGGATTCAGAGGAGGCGGACGAGGCGTCCCAGGGTCTCGGAGCCGGGAATTCCCGGGATTTTTGGGAATTCCGGGATTCAGAGGAGGCGGACGAGGCGTCCCAGGGTCTCGGAGCCGGGAATTCCCGGGAATTTTGGGAATTCCGGGATTCAGAGGAGGCGGACGAGGCATCCCAGGGTCTCGGAGCCGGGAATTCCCGGGAATTTTGGGAATTCCGGGATTCAGAGGAGGCGGACGAGGCGTCCCAGGGTCTCGGAGCTGGGAATTCCCGGGAATTTTGGGAATTCCGGGATTCAGAGGAGGCGGACGAGGCGTCCCAGGGTCTCAGAGCCGGGAATTCCGGGAATTTTGGGAATTCTGGGATTCAGAGGAGGCGGACGAGGCGTCCCAGGGTCTCGGCCACCTTGCTGCGCACGGCGGGAACCGGATCCTTCAGCAGCAGCTGCAGGGCTGGAACGGCCCAGAGGGATCCCGTCAGGATCTCGGGATCGGGATCGGGATCGGGGTCGGGATTGGGGTCGGGATTCAGACTGGGATTGGGATTGGGATTGGGATCGGGACTGGGGTCGGGATCGGGATTGGGATTGGGATCAGAATCAGGACTGGGATGAGGACTGGGATCAGGATTGGGATCAGAATTGGAGTCAGGATCAGGGTCAGGACTGGGATGAGGACTGGGATCGGGATCAGGATCTGGATTGGGATCAGGATCAGGACTGGGATCAGGATTGGGATCAGAATTGGGGTCAGGATCAGGGTCGGGATTGGGATCGGGATTGGGATTGGGATTGGGGTCAGGATTGGGATCAGAATCAGGACTGGGATCAGGATTGGGATCAGAATTGGGGTCAGGATCAGGGTCAGGGTCAGGATTGGGATCGGGATTGGGAATGAGATTTGGATTGGGATGGGGGTTGGGATCACGATTGGGATTGAGATTGGGATCAGAATCAGGACTGGGATCAGGATTGGGGTCAGGATTGGGATCAGGATTGGGATCAGGATCAGGGTCAGGACTGGGATCAAGACTGGGATTGAGATCAGGATCGGGATTGGGATCAGGATTGGGATTGGGATCATGATCAGGGTCAGGATTGGGAATGAGACGTGTCAGATCAGGATCAAGATCGGGATTGGGATCAGGGTCAGGATTGGGATTGGGATCAGAATCGGGACTGGGATCAGGACTGGGATCAGGATTGGGATCGGGATTGGGGTCAGGATTGGGATCAAGACTGGGATTGAGATCAGGATCGGGATTAGGATCAGGATTGGGATTGGGATCATGATCAGGGTCAGGATTGGGATCGGGATCAGGATCGGGGTCGGGATTGGGAATGAGACTGGGGTCAGATCGGGATCCAGATCGGGATTGGGTCAGGGTCAGGACTGGGATTGGGATCAGGATCGGGATCAAGATTGGGATCAGGATTGAGACTGAGATTGGGATCCGAATTGGGGTCAGGATTGGGGTCAGGATTGGGATCGGGACTGGAGTCGGGATCAGAAAGAATCAGGGTCGGGATCGGGAATGAGATTGGGGTCAGATCGGGATCAGGATCGGGATTGGGATGGGGATCGGGGTCAGGATCGGGGTCAGGATTGGGATTGGGATCGGGATTGGGATCAGGATCAAGATCAGAGTCAGGATTGGGATCAGGATCAGGATCAAGATTGGGATTGGAGTCGGGATCAGAAAGAATCAGGATTGGGATTGGGATCAGAATCAGGATTGGGATCAGGGTGGGGAACAGGATCAGGATTGGGATCAGGATAGGGATTGGGATTGGGATCAGGATTGGGATCAGGGTCAGGATCAAGATTGGAATCAGGATTGAGACTGAGATTGGGATCCGAATTGGGGTCAGAAGTGGGATCAGGGTTGGGATTGGAGTTGGGATCAGAAAGAATCAGGATGGGGATCAGGATCAGGATTGGGATCAGGATCAGGATTGGGATCAGGATCAGGATTGGGATCAGGATTGGGATTGGGGATGGGATAATGATCAGGGTCAGGATCGGGATTGGAGTCGGGATCAGAAAGAATCAGGATTGGAATCAGGATCAGGATTGGGATCGGGATCAAGCTTGGAGTCAGGATCAGGATCGGGATCAGGATCAGGGTGAGGATCCCCCAGCCCTGGACTTGGCATTGGAAACTCCAGAAATTCCCAGGGATTCCCACCCGATTCCCACTGGATTCCCGCTGGATCCCCATTGGAATCTCTCTGCTTTTCCCCCCAGATCCATTCTGGGATCCCAGGAGCCTCTCCCGGATTTGGGAAGGGGGCCTGGGAGAATCCCACGGGATCCCCTCCCAGCAGGCTGCAATGGCCCATCCCAGAATTCCCAGATCCGGGGATTTCTGTGGATCAATTCCCCAAAACCCGAGGATTTCCTTCCAGGGAAAGGCTCCAGAGGGAGAAAAGTGGGATAAAAAGGGAGGAAAAATCGGGATTTCCTCCCTCTTTGTCCTGGGGTTTTTTGGGGGTTTTAATTTGGGGTGGGAAGAGCAGAAAATTGGAATGAAATTGAAATTAAAGGCTTGGGATGATCCCAAAAAAAACCCCCAAAAATTAAAAGGAAAAAGTCTGGGTGATCCCAAAAAAAATTCAAAGTAGAAGTTTGGGATGATCCCAAAAAATTAAAGTGAAATGTTTGGGATGATCCCAAAAAAAACCCCCTAAAATTTTCACTGGGATCACATCCACAATTTATTTTTATTTTTCCCAAATTTTTCCCTTCTTTCCCCCCCATCCCTGGATATTTTTTTTAGGATCACACCCAGAATTTATTTTTATTTTCCCAAATTTTCCCCAATTTTTTATTCCCTGTTTCCCCCCATCCCTGGGGATTTTCTTTAGGATCACACCCAGAATTTATTTTTATTTTCCCCAATTTTTTCCCTTCTTTCCCCCCCATCCCTGGGGATTTTCTTTAGGATCACACCCAGAATTTATTTTTATTTTCCCAAATTTTTCCCAATTTTTTATTCCCTGTTTCCCCCCATCCTTGGGGATTTTCTTTAGGATCACACCCAGAATTTATTTTTATTTTCCCCAATTTTTTCCCTTCTTTCCCCCCCATCCCTGGGGATTTTCACTGGGATCACACCCAGAATTTATTTTTATTTTCCCCAATTTTTCCCCTTTTTTCCCCCCATCCCTTGGGATTTTTGTCAGGATCCCACCCAGAATTTATTTTTATTTTCCACAATTTTTTATTCCCTGTTTCCCCCCTTCCCCTGGGATTTTCTTTAGGATCCCACCCAGAATTTATTTTTATTTTCCCCAAATTTTCCCCAATTTTTTATTCCCTGTTTCTCCCCATCCCTGGGGATTTTCTTTGGGATCACACCCAGAATTTATTTTTATTTTCCCCAATTTTTTATTCCCTGTTTCTCCCCATCCCTGGAGATTTTTTTTAGGATCACACCCAGAATTTCTTTTTATTTTTATCCCTTCTTTCCCCCCCATCCCTGGGGATTTTCTTTAGGATCACACCCAGAATTTATTTTTATTTTCCCCAAATTTTTCCCAATTTTTTATTCCCTGTTTCCCCCCATCCCTGGGGATTTTCTTTAGGATCACACCCAGAATTTATTTTTATTTTCCCAAATTTTTTATTCCCTGTTTCCCCCCATCCCTGGGGATTTTCTTTAGGATCCCACCCAGAATTTATTTTTATTTTCCCAAATTTTTCCTTGTTTCCCCCCATCCCTGGGGATTTTCTTTAGGATCCCACCCAGAATTTATTTTTATTTTCCCCAATTTTTTATTCCCTGTTTCTCCCCCATCCCTGGGGATTTTCTTTAGGATCACACCCAGAATTTATTTTTATTTTCCCCAATTTTTCCCTTCTTTCCCCCATCCCTGGGGATTTTCTTTAGGATCACACCCAGAATTTATTTTTATTTTCCCCAATTTTTTCCCTTCTTTCCCCCCCATCCCTGGGGATTTTCTTTAGGATCACACCCAGAATTTATTTTTATTTTCCCAAATTTTTCCCAATTTTTTATTCCCTGTTTCCCCCCATCCTTGGGGATTTTCTTTAGGATCACACCCAGAATTTATTTTTATTTTCCCCAATTTTTTCCCTTCTTTCCCCCCCATCCCTGGGGATTTTCACTGGGATCACACCCAGAATTTATTTTTATTTTCCCCAATTTTTCCCCTTTTTTCCCCCCATCCCTTGGGATTTTTGTCAGGATCCCACCCAGAATTTATTTTTATTTTCCACAATTTTTTATTCCCTGTTTCCCCCCTTCCCCTGGGATTTTCTTTAGGATCCCACCCAGAATTTATTTTTATTTTCCCCAAATTTTCCCCAATTTTTTATTCCCTGTTTCTCCCCATCCCTGGGGATTTTCTTTGGGATCACACCCAGAATTTATTTTTATTTTCCCCAATTTTTTATTCCCTGTTTCTCCCCATCCCTGGAGATTTTTTTTAGGATCACACCCAGAATTTATTTTTATTTTTTTCCCTTCTTTCCCCCCCATCCCTGGGGATTTTCTTTAGGATCACACCCAGAATTTATTTTTATTTTCCCCAATTTTTCCCAATTTTTTATTCCCTGTTTCTCCCCATCCCTTGGGATTTTCTTTAGGATCCCACCCAGAATTTATTTTTATTTTCCCCAATTTTTTATTCCCTGTTTCCCCCCCATCCCTTGGGATTTTCTTTAGGATCACACCCAGAATTTATTTTCATATTCCCCAATTTTTCCCTTTTTTCTCTCCCATCCCTGGGGATTTTCACTGGGATCACTTTTTTTTTTTTTTAATTTTAATTTTTATTTTTTCTTTTTATTTTCCCCAATTTTTTCCCTTCTTTCCCCCCATCCCTGGGGATTTTCTTTAGGATCCCACCCAGAATTTATTTTTATTTTTCCCAAATTTTCCCCAATTTTTTATTCCCTGTTTCCCCCCATCCCTGGGGATTTTCTTTAGGATCACACTCAGAATTTATTTTTATTTTTCCCAAATTTTTCCCTTTTTTCTCCCCCCATCCCTGGGGATTTTCTTTAGGATCACACCCAGAATTTATTTTTATTTTTTTCCCTTCTTTCCCCCCCATCCCCGGAGATTTTCAGGATCTGGAACCTCCCCAAAATCCCCAAAAATTCCGGGAATTCCAGCACCTTCCTCCTCCCCCTTTCCCCTCCCCCGGAGCCGATTTTTTCCCTTTTTTAGAGATTTTTCTGCCTCTCCCTGGGAGCGCTGGGGAATTTTCCGGGCTCGGCTCCAGGGGATGAGCTCAGAGCCGAGAGGGAAAAACTCCCGGAGATCCAGGAGGGTGAGCTCAGCCCCGGCCCCGCTCCAGATCCCAAATCCCGCCCCAAAATCCCAACCCAAAACAGCCCTCCGGGCCCCAAAAAGGCTTTTTTTTTGCCCTAAAAATTTGGGGGGTTTTAACCCCAAAAATGGGATTTTTTTTCCCGAAAAAATGAGGAATTTTACCCCAAAAATGGGATTTTTTTCCCTTAAAAATGGGATTTTTTGTCCCTTAAAAATGGGATTTTTTTCCCTTAAAAATGGGATTTTTTGTCCCTTAAAAATGGGATTTTTTCCCAAAAAATGGGATTTTTTTCCCTAAAAAATAAAGAAATTTGGCCTGAAAATGGGATTTTTTTTTCCCAAAAATTTGGTGGTTTTTACCCCTAAAAATGGGGGTTTTTTTCCCTAAAAAGTAAAAAATTTTGGCCTGAAAATGGGAAATTTTTTTCCCAAATATTGGGGGTTTTTACCCCTAAAAATGGGATTTTTTTCCCTAAAAAATAAAGACATTTGGCCTGAAAAAGGCTTTTTTTTGCCCTAAAAATTTGGGGGATTTTACCCCAAAAATAGGATTTTTTTTCCCGAAAAAATGAGGAATTTTACCCCAAAAATGGGATTTTTTTCCCTTAAAACGGGATTTTTTACCCCAAAAATTTGGGGTTTTTACCCCTAAAAATGGGAATTTTTTTCCCTAAAAAATTTGGCCTGAAAATGGGATTTTTTTTCCCTTAAAAAATCTGATTTCTTTCCTTAAAATATGAGGAATTTTTGCCTGAAAATGGGATTCTTTTCCTAAAAATTGGTGGTTTTTACCCCTAAAAATGAGATTTTTTCCTTAAAATATGAGGAATTTTGGCCTGAAAATGGCAAATTTTTTTCCTAAAAATTTGGTGGCTTTTACCCCTAAAAATGGGATTTTTTTTCCCTAAAAAAATAATTTGGCCTGAAAACGGGATTTTTTTTTGCCATAAAAATTGGGAGTTTTTACCCCTAAAAATGGGATTTTTTTCCCCTAAAAATGGGATTTTTTCCCCAGAATTGGGGGGTTTTACTCCCAAAAATGGGGAATTTTTTCCCTGAAAAAATGAGGAATTTTGGCCTGAAAACGGGATTTTTTTTTTCCCGAAAAAATGAGGAATTTTGGCCTGAAAATGGGATTTTCTTCCCTTAAAAATGGGATTTTTTTTCCCTAAAAATGAGATTTTTTTTCCCTAAAAAATAAAGAATTTTACCCCAAAAATGGGATTTTTTTTTCCCTAAAAAATTAGGAATTTTACCCCAAAAATGGGATTTTTTTTCCTGAAAAAATGAGGAATTTTACCCCAAAAATGGGATTTTTTTTTCCCGAAAAAAATGAGGAATTTTACCCCAAAAATGGGATTTTTTTTTCCCTAAAAAATGAGGAATTTTGGCCTGAAAATGGGCATTTTTTTCCCTTAAAAATGGGATTTTTTTCCCCCGAAAATCAGATTTTTTTTCCTTAAAATACGGGGAATTTTGGCCTGAAAACGGGATTTTTTTCCCCTTAAAAATGGGATTTTTTATCTCAAAAATTTGGGGTTTTTACCCCTAAAAATAGGAATTTTTTTCCCAAAGAAATAAAGATACTTGGCCTGAAAATGGGATTTTTTTTCCCCTTAAAAATGGGATTTTTTTCCCCCCAAAAATCGGATTTTTTTCCTTAAAATATGAGGAATTTTGGCCTGAAAACGGGATTTTTTTCCTAAAAATTTGGGGTTTTTTTCCCTTAAAAATCATAATTTTACTCCCTAAAAATGAGGAATTTAGGCTTGAAAATGGGATTTTTTTTTTCCTAGAAATTGGGATTTTTTTTCACCCTAAAAATCTGATTTTTTTTCCCCTAAAAATTTGGCCCAAAAATGTAAAATTTTGCCCCAAAACCAAAGAACTGAGGCCTAACAAATTGAAGTTTAGATCCTAAAATTGGGAAATTTGCCCTAAAAATATAAAATTAAAAAAAATTTAAGTTTAGATGCTACAAAATGTTTTTTTTTTTTCCTAAAAATGGCATTTTCGTCCTTAAAAATGAAGGATTCAGCCCTAAAAATGCAGGATTTTGACCAAAATTGAAGTTGGGATGATGGAAAAAAATGTGAATTTTTGGGTTTTTTAGGGAAAAAAAAAAAAAAAGTTGGGAATGTGGGGATGGGCACAGACCGGAGATGAGCTGGTCCAGGTCCAGCTGCTGGGCCTGCTCCTCGTCCACGTGGAGCACCAGGAACCCTGCAGGAGAATTTGGGGAGCAAAAAGTGGAAATGTCCCAAAAACCCCAAAATTAACCCCAAAAAAACCCCAAGGAAAAAATCCCCAAAGTGAAGAAAAACAGCTCGAAATGGCCTGGGAGCGATGTCACCTCCTGGTGACAAAGGACATCAGGGGACAAAGAGGGGAGAGATGTCCTAAAACCACACAAAACCACCCAAAATGTCCTAAAACCACCCAAACCACCCAAAATGTCCTAAAACCACCCAAACCTCCCCAAAATGTCCTAAAACCACCCAAAATCAGCCCAAAATGTCCTAAAACCACCCAAACCAGCCCAAAATGTCCTAAAACCACCCAAAATCACCCAAAATGTCCTAAAACCACCCAAAATCACCCAAAATGTCCTGAAACCACCCAAAATCAGCCCAAAATGTCCTAAAACCACCCAAAATCAGCCCAAAATGTCCTAAAACCACCCAAAATCACCCAAAATGTCCTAAAACCACCCCAAATCACCCAAAATGTCCTAAAACCACCCAAAATGTCCTAAAACCAACCAAAATCAGCCCAAAATGTCCTAAAACCACCCAAAACCACCCAAAATGTCCTAAAACCACCCAAAATCACCCAAAATGTCCTAAAACCACCCAAACCAGCCCAAAATGTCCTAAAACCACCCAAAATCACCCAAAATGTCCTAAAACCACCCAAAATCACCCAAAATGTCCTGAAACCACCCAAAATCAGCCCAAAATGTCCTAAAACCACCCAAAATCAGCCCAAAATGTCCTAAAACCACCCAAAATCACCCAAAATGTCCTAAAACCACCCCAAATCACCCAAAATGTCCTAAAACCACCCAAAATGTCCTAAAACCAACCAAAATCAGCCCAAAATGTCCTAAAACCACCCAAAACCACCCAAAATGTCCTAAAACCACCCAAAATCACCCAAAATGTCCTAAAACCACCCAAACCAGCCCAAAATGTCCTAAAACCACCCAAAATCACCCAAAATGTCCTAAAACCACCCAAAATCACCCAAAATGTCCTAAAACCACCCAAACCAGCCCAAAATGTCCTAAAACCACCCAAACCAGCCCAAAATGTCCCAAAACCACCCAAACCACCCAAAATGTCCTAAAACCACCCAAAATCAGCCCAAAATGTCCTAAAACCACCCAAAATGTCCTAAAACCACCCAAATCACACAAAATGTCCTAAAACCACCCAAATCAGCCCAAAATGTCCTAAAACCACCCAAAATCACCCAAAATGTCCTAAAACCACCCAAAATCACCCAAAATGTCCTAAAACCACCCAAAATGTCCTAAAACCACCCAAACCACCCAAAATGTCCTAAAACCACCCGAAATCAACCAAAATGTCCTAAAACCACCCAAAATGTCCTAAAACCACCCAAAATCAGCCCAAAATGTCCTAAAACCACCCAAACCTGCCCAAAATGTCCCAAAACCACCCAAAATGTCCTAAAACCACCCAAAATCGCCCAAAATGTCCTAAAACCACCCAAAATCAGCCAAAATGTCCTAAAACCACCCAAAATCAGCCCAAAATGTCCTAAAACCAACCAAACCTGCCCAAAATGTCCTAAATCCACCCAAAATGTCCTAAAACCACCCAAACCAACCCAAAATGGCCTAAAACCACCCAAAATCACCCAAAATGTCCTAAAACCACCCAAACCAGCCCAAAATGTCCTAAAACCACCCAAACCAGCCCAAAATGTCCTAAAACCACCCAAAATCAACCAAAAATGTCCTAAAACCACCCAAAATCAGCCCAAAATGTCCTAAAACCGCCCAAACCAGCCCAAAATGTCCTAAAACCACCCAAAATCAGCCCAAAATGTCCTAAAACCACCCAAAATCACCCAAAATGTCCTAAAACCACCCAAAATGCCCTAAAACCACCCAAACCAGCCCAAAATGTCCTAAAACCACCCAAAATGCCCTAAAACCACCCAAACCAGCCCAAAATGTCCTAAAACCACCCAAAATGTCCTAAAACCACCCAAAATCACCCAAAATGTCCTAAAACCACTCAAAATGTCCTAAAACCACCCAAACCATCCAAAATGTCCTAAAACCACCCAAACCAGCCCAAAATGTCCTAAAACCACCCAAAATCAGCCCAAATGTCCTAAAACCACCCAAAATGTCCTAAAACCACCCAAACCAGCCCAAAATGTCCTAAAACCACCCAAACTCACCCAAAATGTCCTAAAACCACCCAAAATCACCCAAAATGTCCTAAAACCACCCAAAATCACCCAAAATGTCCTAAAACCACCCAAAATCACCCAAAATGTCCTAAAACCACCCAAAATGTCCTAAAACCACCCAAAACCACCCAAAATGTCCTAAAACCACCCAAAACACCCAAAATGTCCTAAAACCACCCAAAATGTCCTAAAACCACCCAAAATCAGCCCAAAATGTCCTAAAACCACCCAAAATCACCCAAAATGTCCTAAAACCACCCAAACCACTCCAAAATGTCCTAAAACCACCCAAACCAGCCCAAAATGTCCTAAAACCACCCAAAATGTCCTAAAACCACCCAAACCACCCAAAATGTCCTAAAACCACCCAAAATCAACCCAAAATGTCCTAAACCCACCCAAAATCAGCCCAAAATGTCCTAAAACCACCCAAAATGTCCTAAAACCATCCAAACCTCCCCAAAATGTCCTAAAACCACCCAAAATGTCCTAAAACCACCCAAACCAGCCCAAAATGTCCTAAAACCACCCAAACCAGCCCAAAATGTCCTAAAACCACCCAAAATCACCCAAAATGTCCTAAAACCACCCAAAATGTCCTAAAACCACCCAAACCTGCCCAAAATGTCCTAAAACCACCCAAAATCACCCAAAATGTCCTAAAACCACCCAAAATCAACCAAAATGTCCTAAAACCACCCAAAATCAGCCCAAAATGTCCTAAAACCACCCAAACTCACCCAAAATGTCCTAAAACCACCCAAACCAGCCCAAAATGTCCTAAAACCACCCAAACCAGCCCAAAATGTCCTAAAACCACCCAAAACCACCCAAAATGTCCTAAAACCACCCAAAATCAACCAAAATGTCCTAAAACCACCCAAAATCACCCAAAATGTCCTAAAACCACCCAAAATCAACCAAAATGTCCTAAAACCACCCAAAATCAGCCCAAAATGTCCTAAAACCACCCAAAATGTCCTAAAATCACCCAAAATCACCCAAAATGTCCTAAAACCACCCAAAATCACCCAAAATGTCCTAAAACCACCCAAAACCACCCAAAATGTCCTAAAACCACCCAAACCAGCCCAAAATGTCCTAAAACCACCCAAACCAGCCCAAAATCTCCTAAAACCACCCAAAATCACCCAAAATGTCAGAAAACCACCCAAAATCAACCAAAATGTCCTAAAAACACCCAAACCAGCCCAAAATGTCCTAAAACCACCCAAAACCACCCAAAATGTCCTAAAACCACCCAAAATCAGCCCAAAATGTCCTAAAACCACCCAAAATCACCCAAAATGTCCTAAAACCACCCAAAACCACCCAAAATGTCCTAAAACCACCCAAACCAGCCCAAAATGTCCTAAAACCACCCAAACCAGCCCAAAATGTCCTAAAACCACCCAAAACCACCCAAAATGTCCTAAAACCACCCAAAATCAACCAAAATGTCCTAAAACCACCCAAAATCACCCAAAATGTCCCAAAACCACCCAAACCTCCCCAAAATGTCCTAAAACCACCCAAAACCAGCCCAAAATGTCCTAAAACCACCCAAAATGTCCTAAAACCACCCAAACCAGCCCAAAATGTCCTAAAACCACCCAAAATCACCCAAAATGTCCTAAAACCACCCAAAATGTCCTAAAACCACCCAAACCAGCCCAAAATGTCCTAAAACCACCCAAAATCACCCCAAAATGTCCTAAAACCACACAAAATCACCCAAAATGTCCTAAAACCACCCAAACCACCCAAAATGTCCTAAAACCACCCAAAATCAACCAAAATGTCCTAAAACCACCCAAACCACCCAAAATGTCCTAAAACCACCCAAAATGTCCTAAAACCACCAAAATCACCCAAAATGTCCTAAAACCACCCAAAATGTCCTAAAACCACCCAAACCAGCCCAAAATGTCCTAAAACCACCCAAAATCACCCAAAATGTCCTAAAACCACCCAAAATGTCCTAAAACCACCCAAAATGAACCCAAAATGTCCTGAAACCACCCAAACCACCCAAAATGTCCTAAAACCACCCAAAATCAACCAAAAATGTCCTAAAACCACCCAAAATCAGCCCAAAATGTCCTAAAACCACCAAAAATCACCCAAAATGTCCTAAAACCAGCCAAACCAGCCCAAAATGTCCTAAAACCACCCAAAATGTCCCAAAACCACCCAAATGAGCCCAAAATGTCCTAAAATGACCCAAAATGTCCTAAAACCACCCAAAATCACCCAAAATGTCCTAAAACCACCCAAACCTGCCCAAAATGTCCTAAAACCACCCAAACCACCCAAAATGTCCTAAAATCACCCAAAATCACCCAAATTGTCCTAAAACCACCCAAACCAGCCCAAAATGTCCTAAAACCACCCAAAATCAGCCCAAAATGTCCTAAAATCACCAAAACCAGCCCAAAATGACCTAAAACCACCCAAAATGTCCTAAAACCACCCAAAATAAACCCAAAATGTCCTAAAACCACCCAAAATCAGCACAAAATGTCCTAAAACCACCCAAACCAGCCCAAAATGTCCCAAAACCACCCAAAATGTCCTAATACCACCCCAAATCAGGCCAAAATGTCCTAAAACCACCCAAAACCACCCAAAATGTCCTAAAACCACCCAAAATCAGCACAAAATGTCCTAAAACCACCCAAAATCACCCAAAATGTCCTAAAACCACCCAAAATAAACCCAAAATGTCCTAAAACCACCCAAAATCAGCACAAAATGTCCTAAAACCACCCAAACCAGCCCAAAATGTCCTAAAACCACCCAAACCAGCCCAAAATGTCCTAAAACCACCCAAAATGTCCTAAAACCACCCAAAATCAGCCCAAAAAGTCCTAAAACCACCCAAAAAGGCCAAAATGTCCTAAAACCACCCAAATGAGCCCAAAATGTCCTAAAACCACCCAAAATGTCCTAAAACCACCCAAAATCACCCAAAATGTCCTAAAACCACCCAAAATCAGCCCAAAATGTCCTAAAACCACCCAAAATCACCCAAAATGTCCTAAAACCACCCAAACCAGCCCAAAATGTCCTAAAACCACACAAAATCACCCAAAATGTCCTAAAACCACCCAAAATGTCCTAAAACCACCCAAAATCAGCCCAAAAAGTCCTAAAACCACCCAAAAAGGCCAAAATGTCCTAAAACCACCCAAATGAGCCCAAAATGTCCTAAAACCACCCAAAATGTCCTAAAACCACCCAAAATCACCCAAAATGTCCTAAAACCACCCAAAATCAGCCCAAAATGTCCTAAAACCACCCAAAATCACCCAAAATGTCCTAAAACCACCCAAACCAGCCCAAAATGTCCTAAAACCACACAAAATCACCCAAAATGTCCTAAAACCACCCAAAATGTCCTAAAACCACCCAAACCAGCCCAAAATGTCCTAAAACCACCCAAACCAACCCAAAATGTCCTAAAACCACACAAAATCAACCTAAATGTCCTAAAACCACCCAAACCAGCCCAAAATCCCCTTGGGGACCTCCAGGGCTGATGTCACCTCTTGGTGACAACGGCCACCACTGTGACCCCAGGAGGTGACAGAAGCAGGAGACACGGCCGGGGTGACCCCAAAACCTTCAGAATTACCCCAAAACTGACCCAAAACCGCCCAGAACCAGCCCCGAAACCCTCCTGGTGACACGCAGGAGCAGTGCCACCCCCGGTGACCGAGGCCACCGCGTGTCCCCGTCCCTCACCGATGAACATGGCCGCCGCCGCCCGCAGCTCCCGCCAGGGGCTCTTGAAGTAGAAGAGGTTGGTGGAGATGAGGCGGCCCAGCAGGGCGGGGTGGCTGCGCATCTGAGGGGACACAGGGGACGCTGGGGACAGTGGGGACAGGGGGGACACTGGGGACACTGGGGACAGGGGGGACAGGGGGGACAATGGGGACACTGGGGACAGGGGGGACACTGGGGACAGTGGGGGCAGTGGGGACAGACGGGACAGAGGGGACTTTGGGGACAGTGGGGACAGGGGGGACGCTGGGGACATTGGGGACGTTGGGGACATTGGGGACAGTGGGGACAGTGGGGACAGAGGGGACGCTGGGGACATTGGGGACGTTGGGGACAGTGGGGACAGTGGGGACAGTGGGGACAGAGGGGACGCTGGGGACATTGGGGACGTTGGGGACGTTGGGGACATTGGGGACAGGGGGGACACTGGGGACAAAGGGGACGTTGGGGACAGGGGGGACAGTGGGGACGTTGGGGACAGTGGGGACAGAGGGGACTTTGGGGACAGGGGGGGCAGTGGGGACTGAGGAGACATTCGGGGCAATGGGGACAGTAGGGACAGAGGGGACATATCCCAGTATCCCAATATCCCAATATCCCAATCCCAATATCCCAATGCCCCAATGTCCCAATATCCCAATATCCCAATGTCCCAATGTCCCAATGTCCCAATATCCCAATGTCCCAATATCCCAATATCCCAATGTCCCAATATCCCATTGTCCCAATGTACCAATATCCCAATATCCCAATATCCCAATGTCCCAATATCGCTATATCCCGATATCCCAATATCCCAATATCCCAATATCCCAATGTCCCAATATCCCAATATCCCAATATCCCAATGTCCCAACGTCCCAACATCCCAATATCCCAATGTCCCAATGTCCCAATATCCCAATGTCCCAATATCCCAATGTTCCCATTGTCCCAATGTCCCAATATCCCAATATCCCAATGTCCCAATATCCCAATGTCCCAATATCCCAATATCCCAATGTCCCAATAATATCCCAATATCCCAATATCCCAATGTCCCAATGTCCCAATGTCCCAATATCCCAATGTCCCAATATCCCAATATCCCCATGTCCCCATGTCCCAATTGTCCCAATATCCCAATATCCCAATGTCCCAATAATATCCCAATATCCCAATATCCCAATGTCCCAATATCCCAATGTCCCAATATCCCAATATCCCAATGTCCCAATATCCCAATGTCCCAATATCCCAATATCCCAATGTCCCAATGTCCCAATATCCCAATATCCCAATGTCCCAATGTCCCAATGTCCCGATATCCCGATGTCCCAATATCCCAATATCCCAATGTCCCCATGTCCCAATTGTCCCAATATCCCAATATCCCAATGTCCCAATATCCCAACGTCCCAATATCCCAATATCCCAATATCCCAATGTCCCAATATCCCAATATCCCAATGTCCCAATATCCCAATATCCCAATATCCCAATGTCCCAATGTCCCAATATCCCAATGTCCCAATGTCCCAATGTCCCAATATCCCAATGTCCCAATATCCCAATGTCCCAATAATATCCCAATATCCCAATGTCCCAATGTCCCAATATCCCAATGTCCCAATATCCCAATGTCCCAATAATATCCCAATATCCCAATGTCCCAATGTCCCAATATCCCAATATCCCAATATCCCAATATCCCAATGTCCCAATATCCCAATGTCCCAATGTCCCAATATCCCAATATCCCGATATACCATTGTCCCAGTATCCCAATGTCCCAATATCCCAATATCCCAATATCCCAATGTCCCAATATCCCAATGTCCCAGTATCCCGATATCCCGATATCCCAATGTCCCAGTATCCCGATATCCCGATATCCCAATGTCCCAATATCCCAATATCCCAATATCCCAATATCCCAATATCCCGATATCCCAATATCCCAATATCCCGATATCCCAATATCCCGATATCCCAATATCCCAATGTCCCAATATCCCAATATCCCAATGTCCCAAATCCCAATATCCCAATATCCCAATGTCCCAATATCTCAATGTCCCAATGTCCCAATATCCCAATGTCCCAAATCCCAATATCCCAATGTCCCAATATCCCAAATCCCAATATCCCAATATCCCAACGTCCCAATATCCCAATGTCCCAATGTCCCAATATCCCAATATCCCAATATCCCAATATCCCAATGTCCCAATGTCCCAATGTCCCAATATCCCAATGTCCCAATATCCCAATGTCCCAATATCCCAATATCCCAATATCCCAATATCTCAATATCCCAATGTCCCAATATCCCAATGTCCCAATATCCCAATATCCCAATGTCCCAATGTCCCAATATCCCAATGTCCTAATATCCCAATGTCCCAATGTCCCAATATCCCAATATCCCAATATCCCAATATCCCAATATCCCAACGTCCCAATATCCCAATGTCCCAATGTCCCAATGTCCCAATATCCCAATGTACCAATATCCCAATATCCCAATGTCCCGATATCCCAACGTCCCAATATCCCAATGTCCCAATATCCCAATATCCCAATATCCCAATGTCCCAATATCCCAATATCCCAATGTCCCAATATCCCAATATCCCAATATCCCAATGTCCCAATATCCCGATATCCCGATATCCCGATATCCCAACGATGTCCCGGGATGTCCCACCAGGAACTTGCAGGCGTCGTTGATGAACTCCCCGTAGTGCAGCCCCCGCTCTTCCCGCAGGTGATTCCCGAACATTTCCCGGAGCCCCTCGCAGCCCAGGCTGGGCCCGCACATCCGCAGGGCGAACTTGCAGGCCTGGAAAAGCGGGAATGCCGGGAATGGGGCGCGGGGGATCCCCCGGGAAGGGCCGGCATTCCCGGGAAGCCCACCTTGACCACGCGGGGCTGCGGGTCCTGCAGGTGCAGCAGCAGCGTCACCAGCCCGTTGAGGATCTGCTCCGAGAGCGCCTCCGAGTCGGAGCGGCCGAAGCGGGACAGGCTCCCGAAGAGGAGGATGGAGGAGTGCCGGAGCTCCGCGTGCTCCTGGGAACGCGGGGAAATTGGGAATCCCCAGAGATCCCGTCCTGGGATCCCCACATCCCATCCTGGATCCCGTCCCATGATCCCGAGATTCTGTACTCTGACCCCAGAATTCCCATCCTGGGATTCCCAAATCCCATCCTGGATCCCACCATTCCCATCCTGGGATCCCGAGATTCCCTACTCTGATCCCAGAATTCCCATCCTGGGATCCCCAAATCCCATCCTGGGATCCCACCATTCCCAACCCGTGATCCCACGATCCCCTACTCTGACCCCAGAATTCCCATCCTGGGATTCCCAAATCCCATCCTGTGATCCCACCATTCCCATCCCGTGATCCCGAGATCCCGTATTCTGATCCCAGAATTCCCATCCTGGGATCCCCAAATCCCATCCTGGGATCCCACCATTCCCATCCCGTGATCCCGAGATCCCGTACTCTGACCCCAGAATTCCCATCCTGGGATTCCCAAATCCCATCCTGGAATCCCACCATTCCCATCCCATGATCCCGAGATCCCGTACTCTGACCCCAGAATTCCCATCCTGGGATCCCCAAATCCCCATCCTGCTCTTCCCAAAATTCCCATCCTCTGATCCCCAAATCCCATCCTGCTGTTCCCAAAATTCCCATCCTGGGATCCCCAAAATCCCATCCTGTGATCCCCAAATCCCATTCTGCTGTTCCCACCACTCCCAATCCTGGGATCCCCAAATCCCACCCTCTGATTCCCAAAATCCCATCCTGGGATCCCACCATTCCCATCCCATGATCCCACGATCCCCTACCCTGACCCCAGAATTCCCATCCTGGGATCCCCAAATCCCATCCTGGGATCCCACCATTCCCATCCCGGGATCCCACGATCCCCTACTCTGATCCCCAGAATTCCCATCCTGGGATTCCCAAATCCCATCCTGTGATCCCACCATTCCCATCCCGTGATCCCGAGATCCCCTACTCTGATCCCAGAATTCCCATCCTGTGATCCCCAAATCCCCATCCTGCTGTTCCCACCACTCCCAATCCTGGGATCCCCAAATCCCACCCTCTGATCCCCAAATCCCCATCCTGGGATCCCACCATTCCCAATCCTGGTAATACTACCATTCCCATCCTGGGATCCCACCATTCCCAAATCCTGGTAATCCTACCATTCCCATCCCTGGATCCCAAAATCCCTGTCCTCTGATCCCACCATCTCCATCCCGGTTTTCCCACCATCCCAATCTTGTTGTCCCTCAAGCCTGGGGCCAATCCCAGTGGGAAAATCCCAACGGGACAATTCCAGTGGGACAATCCCAACGGGACAATTCCAGTGGGACAATCCCAGTGGGACAATCCCAGTGGGACAATTCCAATGGAGCAATCCTAACAGGACAATCCCAGTGGGACAATCCCAAAAGGACAATCCCAATGGGACAATCCCAGTGGGAAAATCCCAAAGGGACAATCCCAATGGGAAAATCCTAATAGGACAATCCCAGTGGGAAAATCCCAGTGGGAAAATCCCAGTGGGAAAATCCCAATGGACCAATCCCAATAGGAAAATCCCAGTGGACCAATCCCAGTGGGACAATCCCAAAAGGACAATCCCAATGGGACAATCCCAATGGGACAATTCCAGTGGGACAATCCCAAAAGGACAATCCCAATGGGACAATCCCAATGGGACAATTCCAGTGGGACAATCCCAAAAGGACAATCCCAATGGGACAATTCCAATGGGACAATTCCAACGGGACAATCCCAGTGGGACAATCCCAATGGGACAATTCCAATGGGAAAATCCCAACAGGACAATTCCAGTGGGACAACCCCAATGGGAAAATCCCAGTGAGAAAATCCTAATAGGACAATCCCAATGGAAAAATCCCAGTGGGACAATCCCAATGGACCAATCCCAGTGGGACAATTCCAATGGGACAATCCCAGTGGGACAATCCCAATGGGAAAATCCTAATAGGACAATCCCAGTGGGAAAATCCCAGTGGGAAAATCCCAAAGGGACAATCCCAATGGGATATTCCCAATGGGATGATCCCAATCAGAAAATCTGAATGGGACAGTGGGACAATCCCAGTGGGACAATCCCAGTGGGACAATTCCAGTGGGAAAATCCCAATGGACCAATCCCAATAGGAAAATCCCAATGGACCAATCCCAGTGGGACAATCCCAGTGGACCAATCCCAACGAGACAATCCCAGCGGGACAATTCCAGTGGGAAAATCCCAATGGGACA
The DNA here is from genome assembly GCF_027477595.1 of Haemorhous mexicanus. NCBI lineage: Eukaryota > Metazoa > Chordata > Aves > Passeriformes > Fringillidae > Haemorhous > Haemorhous mexicanus. The sequence continues at coordinate 157,806,993 of NC_082341.1, read as the reverse complement.
ATCCCAGTGGGACAATTCCAATGGACCAATCCTAACAGGACAATCCCAGTGGGACAATCCCAAAAGGACAATTCCAATGGGACAATCCCAATGGGAAAATTGCAGTGAGAAAATCCCAATGGACAATCCCAATGGAGCAATCCCAGTGGGACAATCCCAACGAGACAATCCCAGTGGGACAATCCCAGTGGGACAATCCCGATGGACCAATCCCAATGGGAAAATCCCGAGACAATCCCAGTGGGACAATCCCAAAGGGACAATCCCGATGGACCAATCCTAACAGGACAATCCCAGTGGGAAAATCCCAAAAGGACAATCCCAATGGGACAATCCCAGTGGGAAAATCCCAGTGGGAAAATCCCAGTGGGACAATCCCAATGGACCAATCCCAATGGGTAAATCCCGAGGCAATCCCAGTGGGACAATTCCAGTGGGACAATCCCGATGGACCAATCCTCAACCCAGCGCAGGAGCACGGATGAGAATCCAGGAGAAATCCCAGCCCGAGGGAGAAATCTGGGATCGAAAATCCCCGCGGGATGGACCCAACCCCATTCCCAGCTCCGGGAATTGCGGGCTGGACCCAACCCCATTCCCAGCTCCGGGAATTGTGGGCTGGACCCAACCCCATTCCCAGCTCCGGGAATTGCGGGCTGGACCCAACCCCATTCCCAGCTCCGGGAATTGCGGGCTGGCCGCTCACGCTGTCGAAGAAGGGCCGGATGCGGATGGCGACGTGGAGCAGCATGGATTGCACGTCCCGCTCCTCCAGGTGATCCAGGATTTTGGAGAGGCTGGACATGGCCTCCAGCGCCAGCAGATTGTTGGGATCGTCCTTGTCGTCCATGCCGGTGACCATGGAGGCCAGCAGCTGCGAGCCGTGCCTCCGGATCTGCCGGGAAAACCGGGATGGCAGAGGGAAAAACCGGGATGGCAGCCGGGGAATCTGGGATACGGAGCCCCGGGAGGGAGCTGGTGGGGGGGGGGTCATCCCGGAGAAAAGAGGGATTGAGGGGATCCAGGGGGAGCTTGGGATCTGCTCTGAGGGAAAAAGGGAACAGCTTCCAGTTGGGATTGTTGGGAATATTCCCCTGGAATTGCAGGGAAACAGAATGGGTGGGGTCACGGTTGGGAATGGGGGAATTCCCGGGAGCGGCTGAGGGAGCTGTTGGGGCTCATCCCGGAGAAAATCGGGATGGAAGGGATCCAGGGGGATCCAGAGCCGGATCTGCTCCCAGGGAACAGGGACAGGACCCGGGGAATGGCCTCGGGTTGGGATTTTTGGGAATATTCCCTTGGAATTTTAGTGGAAATCTGGGGATTTGGGGCCCTGGGAAGCAGGGCAGGGACTGAGGCCGAGGATTCCCGGGAGCAGCTGGGAAAAGGGGCCGATCCCAGCTGGAATTCCTGCAGCTCCGGGAAATGATCCTGGGGATCCCTGGAAAACGGGGCTGGGATTTTTGGGATAGGCTCTGAACTTCCCAGGAGTGGCTGAGGGAGCTGTTGGGGCTCATCCCGGAGAAAATCGGGATGGAAGGGATCCAGGGGGATCCCGGGCGGGATCTGCTCCCAGAGAACAGGGACAGGACCCAGGGAATGGCCTCAGGTTGGGATTTTTGGGAATATTCCCTTGGAATTTGGTGGAATTCTGGGGATTTGGGGCTTTGGGAAGCAGGGCAGGGACTGAGGCCGAGGATTCCCGGGAGCAGCTGGGAAAAGGGGCCGATCCCAGCTGGAATTCCTGCGGCTCCGGGAAATGATCCTGGGGATCCCTGGAAAACGGGGCTGGGATTTTTGGGAATGGCTCTGAACTTCCCAGGAGTGGCTGAGGGAGCTGTTGGGGCTCATCCCGGAGAAAATCGGGATGGAAGGGATCCAGGGAGAGCCAGGGCGGGATCTGCTCCCAGGGAACGGGGACAGGACACAGGGAATGGCCTCGGGTTGGGATTTTTGGGAATATTCCCTTGGAATTTTAGTGGAAATCTGGGGATTTGGGGCCCTGGGAAGCAGGGCAGGGACTGAGGCCGAGGATTCCCGGGAGCAGCTGGGAAAAGGGGCCGATCCCAGCTGGAATTCCTGCGGCTCCGGGAAATGATCCTGGGGATCCCTGGAAAATGAGGCAGGGGAGGATCCCCCTGCTGGGAAAGGTTCTGGAAAACTGCCCAGGATTCCCGGGAACGGCTCCGGAAAATTGGAACTTTTAGGATTTGGAGCATCCCAGTCCCTGGAGCTTCCTCCCCATCCCACAAAACCTCATCCCGATGTTTTGGAGGGAATTCCTTCCCTGTGGAAGGGGGAATCCATTCCCAGTCTCCCTCCAGATCCCAACGGCCCGGAGGCGCTCCCACCTTTTCCGGGGATCCCGAGGCCACGTTGCCGAGCCCCCGGAGCGCCAGGACCCGCACCAGGAGGCAGGAATCCTTCTCCAGAGCCGTCAGCGCGTCCAGGATGGGCTCCAGCAGCACCAGGTCGTTCACCACGTTGTGGTTCAGGAGCTGGAGAAGGGAAAAAACCTCGGGATAGGCCGGGAAAATCCCACCGGATCGAGGAGGGGGAGATGGAATTCCCAGGAAGAGCCGCGGGTGGAGATGCTCCGGGACAATCCAGGGAAAGCTCAGCTGGGGTGGGATCTGGGAGGTCCGGAATGGTTTTGATGAAGGATTGGGAAAATTTGGGAGTTTTTGGGAAGATTGGGCTCCAAAGAGCCACTCTGGGCACGGAGATTCCTCTCATCCTACGGATCTGCCGGAATTGTCTTCTCCCTCCCGACAGCTCCGGCGGGAATTCGAAACCCTCAGAGATCCGAGCGAGCTCGGGATTCTGGGATGGGATCCAGGAGGAGACAGGAATTTGGGATGGATGGATGATGGATGGATGATGGATGGATGGATGGATGGATTTATCCATGAAAGCATGGATGGATCCGTGGATGGATGGGCAGATCCATGGATGGATGGTTCCATGGATGGATGGATGGATCCGTGGATGGATTTAGCCATGAATGCATGGATGGTTCCATGGATGGATGGATTGATCCATGGATGGATGGGCAGATCCATGAACGGATCCATGGATGGAAGGATGGACAGATCCATGGATGGATGGATCCATGAATGCATGGATGGATCCGTGGATGGAAGGGCAGATCCATGGATGGAAGGATGGATCCATGGATGGATGGATGGATCCGTGGATGGATGAGCAGATCCATGGATGGAAGGATGGATCCATGGATGGAAGGGCCGATCCATGGATGGAAGGATGGATCCATGGAAGGATGGACAGATCCGTGGATGGAAGGGCAGATCCATGGATGGAAGGATGGATCCATGGATGGATGGATGGATCCATGGATGGATTTATCCATGAATGCATGGATGGATCCGTCCATGGATGGGCAGATCCATGGATGGATGGATCCATGGATGGATGGATGGATCCGTGGATGGAAGGGCAGATCCATGGATGGATGGATCCCTGAATGCATGGATTGATCCGTGGATGGAAGGGCAGATCCATGGATGGAAGGACGGATCCGTGCCCCCCTGGAGGGCGGCCCAGCCCGCCATTCCCAATTTCCCGCTCACCTCGGCCAGGAAGGCGCTGCTGGTCACCCTCTGGCACTCCAAGGCGCTTCCCAGCACCGGGATCAGGCTCCGGACGATCGGTGGCAGCCGGGGCCCGCAGAGCCGAGCCATGGCCCTGGGTGGGAACAGCACTCCCAGGAATCCCGGGAATCCCGGGAATCCCGGGAGCCCCTGGCCACGGGAAGGACCACACCCAGCATGGAAAACCGGGATGGACCCACAGGGAAGGATCTGGAGCATCCCGGACACCCCATCCGGGTTTTCTTTGGGATGAGCTCCCCAAAAGTTGGATGATCCCAATCCCAACCCGGGGGATGTTCCCGGATGTTTTGGGATGGGGTCCTGCCACCCCCTGGAATGGTGGGATGGGGGTCACCGGGATACGCCAGGAATTCCAGGGAAGCAGCAGGAAAAGGGAGGAATTTTCCATGGGGAAGTTTGGGATTCCAGGGAAGTGGGGAGGGAACGGGGAAGGGAATGAGCCCGGCCATGGGAACGACGGGAAACGGGGGAAGGGTGGGAAATTGTGGGATCGGAGACACCGGGAATTCCACAGGGGATTGGGGACACCGGGAATTCCATACTGGGATTGGGGACATGGGGAATTCTGCACTGGGATCAGGGACACTGGAATTCCATACTGGGATTGGAGACACTGGGATTTCCATAGTGGGATCGGAGACACCGGGAATTCCACAGGGGACTGGGGACATTGGGAATTCCATACTGGGATTGGAGGCTCTAGGAATTCTGCACTGGGATCAGGGACACTGGAATTCCACAAGGGATTGGAGACACTGGGAATTCCATAGTGGGATCGGAGACACCGGGAATTCCATACTGGGATTGGAGACACTGGGAATTCCATAGTGGGATCGGAGACACCGGGAATTCCACAGGGGATTGGGGACACCGGGAATTCCATACTGGGATTGGGGACACGGGGAATTCTGCACTGGGATCAGGGACACTGGAATTCCATACTGGGATTGGAGACACTGGGAATTCCATAGTGGGATCGGAGACACTGGGAATTCCACAGGGGATTGGGGACATTGGGAATTCCATACTGGGATTGGAGGCTCTAGGAATTCTGCAGAGGGATCAATGACACTGGAATTCCACAGGGGATTGGAGACATTGGGAATTCCATACTGGGATCAATGACACTGGAATTCCATACTGGGATGGGTGACACTGAGAATTCCATAGTGGGGTTGGAGACACTGGGAATTCCATACTGGGATTGGAGACACTGAGAATTCCATACTGGGATGGGTGACACTGGGAATTCCATACTGGGATCAATGACACTGGGAATCCAATTTTGTGATGGCTGACACTGGGAATTCCATACTGGGATTGAAGACACCCAGAATCCCATACTGGGATCAACGACACTGGGAATTCCATAAAGGGATTGGTGACACTGGGAATTCCATACTGGGATTGGTGACACTGGGAATTCTGCACTGGGATCAGGGACACTGGAATTCCATACTGGGATTGGAGACACTGAGAATTCCATACTGGGATTGGAGATACCCGGAATCCCATACTGGGATTGGTGACACTGGGAATTCCATACTGGGATTGGAGACACCCAGAATTCCATACTGGGATTGGTGACACTGGGAATTCTATACTGAGATTGGTGACACTGGGAATTCTATACTGAGATTGGTGACACTGGGAATTCCATACTGGGATTGGTGACACTGGGAATTCTATACTGGGGTTGGCGACACTGGGAATTCTATACTGGGATGGGTGACACTGGGAATTCCATACTGGGATTGGAGACACTGGGAATTCCATACTGGGATCAACGACACTGGGAATTCCATTTTGGGATCAAGGACACCAGGAATCCCATTTTGGAATGGATGACACTGGGAATTCCATCCTGGGATGGGTGACACTGGGAATTCCATACTGGGATTGGAGACACTGGGAATTCCATACTGGGATTGGAGACACTGGGAATTCCATACTGGGATTGGAGATATCTGGAATTCCATACTGGGATCAACGACACTGGGAATTCCATTTTGGGATCAAGGACACCAGGAATCCCATTTTGGAATGGGTGACACTGGGAATTCCATCCTGGGATGGGTGACACTGGGAATTCCATACTGGGATTGGTGACACTGGGAATTCCATACTGGGATTGGAGATACCTGGAATCCCATACTGGGATTGGTGACACTGGGAATTCTATACTGAGATTGGTGACACTGGGAATTCCATACTGGGATGGGTGACACTGGAATTCCATACTGGGATTGGAGATACCCGGAAACCCATACTGGGATCAACGACAAAGGGAATTCCATAAAGGGATCGGTGACACTGGGAATTCTATACTGGGATGGATGACACTGGGAATTCCATACTGGGATTGGTGACACTGGGAATTCCATACTGGGATTGGTGACACTGGGAATTCCATACTGGGATTGGAGACACTGGGAATTCCATACTGGGATTGGAGATATCTGGAATTCCATACTGGGATCAACGACACTGGGAATTCCATTTTGGGATCAAGGACACCAGGAATCCCATTTTGGAATGGATGACACTGGGAATTCCATCCTGGGATGGGTGACACTGGGAATTCCATACTGGGATTGGTGACACTGGGAATTCCATACTGGGATGGGTGACACTGGGAATTCTATACTGGGATTGGAGATACCTGGAATCCCATACTGGGATTGGTGACACTGGGAATTCTATACTGGGATTGGAGATACCTGGAATTCCATACTGGGATTGGTGACACTGGGAATTCTATACTGAGATTGGTGACACTGGGAATTCCATACTGGGATGGGTGACACTGGGAATTCCATACTGGGATGGGTGACACTGGAATTCCATACTGGGATTGGAGATACCCGGAAACCCATACTGGGATCAACGACAGTGGGAATTCCATAAAGGGATCGGTGACACTGGGAATTCTATACTGGGATGGATGACACTGGGAATTCTATACTGGGATTGGAGACACTGGGAATTCCATACTGGGATTGGTGACACTGGGAATTCCATACTGGGATTGGTGACACTGGGAATTCTATACTGGGATGGGTGACACTGGGAATTCTATACTGGGGTTGGCGACACTGGGAATTCCATACTGTGACTGGAGATACCTGGAATCCCATTTTGGGATGGGTGACACTGGGAATTCTGCACTGGGATTGGAGACACTGGGAATCCAATTTAGGGATGAGTGACACTGGGGATTCCATACTGGGATGGGTGACACCGGGAATTCCATAGTGGGATTGGAGACACTGGAAATTCCATACTGGGATGGGTGACACTGGGAATTCCATACTGGGATTGGAGACACCGGGAATTCCATACTAGGATCAATGACACTGGGAATTCCATACTGGGATTGGAGATACCTGGAATTCCATACTGGGATGAGTGACACTGGGAATCCCATTTTGGGATGGGTGACACTGGGAATTCATACTGGGATGGGTGACACTGGGAATTCCTCAGCGGGACCAACTTCCAGCTCCAGCTGCCTCCACCCCTCCGCATTCCCAGGTGCAAAATGCTCCCACGTTACCCCAAATCCCCGGAATTCCCTGGGAAGCTGCCCCAGAGTTCCCCACCTGGCCAGGAGGGCGATTCCGTCGTGGTGCCGCTCGGGAATTTCCATCAGTTCCCAGTCCCCGGCGCTTGCCACGTCCTGGACGACGTCGTCGTTCCCGGCCCGCGCCAGCATCGCCTTCAGCGTCCGCACGGCGCCGCTGGAAAATGGGATCGGGATCGGGATTGGGGCTGGATCGGCGGTTGGGTTCAAGATTGGGTCTGGAATTCGATCTGGGACTGGATTTGGGATTGGGATCGGGATTGGGACCGGGATCGGGGCGGGATCTGGGGTTGGGTTCAAGATTGGGTCTGGAATTGGATCTGGGACTGGATTCAGATTGGATTTGGGATTGGGATCGGGATTGGGGCGGGATCTGGGGTTGGGTTCAAGATTGGGTCTGGAATTGGATCTGGGACTGGATTCAGATTCACTTTGGGATTGGGATTGTGATTGGGACTGGATTTCGGATTGAGATTGGGATTGGGATTGGGGCTGGGGTTGGGATTGGGATCGGGATCAGGGCTGGATCTGGGATTGGGTTCAGATTCACTTTGTGATTGGGTTTGGGACTGGATTTGGGATTGGGATCGGGATTGGGGCTGGATTTGGGATTGGGATCGGGATCGGGGCGGGATCTGGGGTTGGGTTCAAGATTGGGTCTGGAATTGGGATTGCGATTGGGACTGGATTTGGGATTGGGATCGGGATTGGGGCTGGATCTGGGGTTGGGTTCAAGATTAGGTCTGGAATTGGATCTGGGATTGGATTCAGATTGGATTTGGGATTGGGATCGGGATTGGGGCTGGATCTGGGATTGGGTTCAAGATTGGGTCTGGAATTGGATCTGGAATTGGATTCAGATTCACTTTGGGATTGGGATTGGGTCTGGAATTGGATCTGGGATTGGATTCAGATTGGATTTGGGATTGGGATTGCGATTGGGACTGGATTTGGAATTGGGATTGGGATCTGGGGCTGGATTTGGGATTGGGACTGGACTTGGGGTTGGGATCGTGATGGGATCTGGGGCTGGATTTGGGATTAGATTCAGGATTGAATCTGGGACTGGATTTGGGATGGGATCTGGGACTGGATTTGGGATGGGATCTGGGGCTGGATTTGGGATGGGATCTGGGGCTGGATTTGGGATGGGATCTGGGATTGGATTTAGGACTGAATCTGGGACTGGGTTTGGGATGGGATCTGGGGCTGGATTTTGAGTTTAGGACTGGATTCAGGATTAGGTTTGGGATTGGATTCAGGGTTGGATTCAGGGTTGGATTTGGGATTGGGTTTGAGACTGGATCTGGAATTGGATCGGGCATTGGATTCTGACTGAATTTAGGAGTGGATTCAGGACTGAGTTTGGGATTGGATCTAGGATTGGATTCAGGACTGGGTTTGGCACTGGATTTGGGATTGGGTTTGGGATTGAATCTGGGATTGGATTCAGGACTGGGTTTGGGATTGGATCTGGGATTGAATTCAGGACTGGGTTTGGGATTGGATTTGGGATTGGGTTTGGATCTGGAATTGGATTTGGGAATGGATCTGGGATTGGGTTTAGGATTGGATCTGGAATTGGGTTTGGGATTGGAGCTGGTATTGGATTCAGGACTGGGTTTGGGATTGGATTTGGGATTGGGTTTGGGATTGGATTTGGGATTGGGTTTGGGATTGGATCTGGGATTAGGTTTGGATCTGGAATTAGGTTTGGATCTGCAATTGGATCTGGGATTGGGTTTGGGATTGGATCTGGGACTGGATTCAGGACTGGGTTTGGGATTGGATTTGGGATTGGGATTGGATCTGGAATTGGATCTGGGACTGGGATTGGGATTGGATCTGGGATTGGATCTGGGACTGGGTTTGGGTTTGGATCTGGGACTGGATTCAGGACTGGGTTTGGGACTGGATTTGGGATTGGATTTGGGATTGGATTTGGGATTGGATCTGGTATTGGATTTGGGATTGGATCTGGGACTGGGTTTGGATCTGGGATTGGATCTGGGATGGGATCTGGGATTGGGTTTGGGATTGGATCTGGGACTGGATTCAGGACTGGGTTTGGGACTGGATTCAGGTTTGGCTCTGGCTCCATCCAGGATATCCCAAGGGAATTCCGTGCCCGGGGGGACGCCGGGAATGCCGGAGTTGGAGCCATCCCCGCGCACGGGGAACGGGATCCAAGACAAAAAAAATGGGAAGGGAAAAACTCCGGAGCTACTTGGAGGAATTTTTTTTTTCCATGGGCTGAACGATTTATAGGGCTGGGACTGTTTTGCCGCCGAGCAACATCTGGAACAGATCCGTTATCCCGTCAAAACACCGGGAAGGGGAGCCAGGGATAAATCCCGGCTGTCGGAACGGGGATCCCACCCACGAAGGGAATCCGGGATTCGGGATCGCCCTTCGGAGCTGCCGTCCCAGATTTCCCCATCGGGATTTGTCCCCTTCCCCCGGAATGTGGGGGGTGGGAGAGCCCCAAGGATTCCAGGGCAGCCTCTGGAATGCTGGAAATTTGGGAATAACGATGGAAAACGGATCCCAAGCAGGGGAATTGCCCTGGAAAACATTCCCTGGGAGCTGGAGCATCCTTGGATTCACGGCTGGACGGGATGGGACCATCCCAGAGGTTTTCCAACCTCGGCCATTCCGTGATTCCAAAGGATCCGGGATCCCATGGGGAAAACCCAAGGAGAGGCCCCAAAGGTGGATTCCCGATGGAAAATCCGTGAGTTTTCCCAAAAAAATCCCCCAGAGGAGCTGGAAGGATCCCGGTGGAGCTTCCCCTGTGTAGGTGCCAAGGGAAAAGCGGGACAAGGAACGGGAAGGGCAAAATTCCCGGGAAAAAAAAAAAAATCCTGGAGCACCTTGGAGCCTCCAGAGCTTTTCCTGGAGTTAATTAAGGACTAATTAAGGAAAGCTTGGGATCTGCCGGGCTCGGGAAATCCTGGAATGTGGGAATGGGTGGGATTTAAGGATGATCCCATTCCCATGGGAATTCTGGGAGAATTCCAGGCTGGGAGTATTGGGATCAGCCCAGACACTTCTCGCTATCCCGGGATGGGATAATTCCAGGGATGGGGCAGCCTCGGTTTCCCTGGAATTCATCTCCTCATTCCTCATTTTTTTGGGAATCTGCTCCAAGATCCCAACCCTGCTCCGGAAGCTCCGTCCCACTCCTGCTTCCCAAATTCCCAATCCCAGCCTTGGATCCCAACCCTTGGCTCCCATCCTATCCCATGGATTCCCTGGTCCCACCCCACCCCACCCACCCTCTTATCCCACAAGTCCCATCCCATAAATTCCATAAATCCCATCCTATTTCCATCCCATTCCCATTCCCAACCCCATCCCCCCCATCCCCATTATCCCATTAATCCCATAAATCCCATTATCCCATCCCATTCCATAAACCCCATCGATCCCATTCCCATCCCCAAAATCCCATCCCATTATCCCATAAATTGTATAAATCTCATAAATTCCATCCCATCCCAAAAATCCCACAAATCCCAGCCATCCCAAAAATCCCACTGATCCATCCCATAAATCCCATCCATCCCACAAATCCCATTGATCCATCCCACAAATCCCATCCATCCCACTGATCCCATCCATCCCACAAATCCCATTGATCCATCCCAAAAATCCCATCCATCCCACTGATCCCATTCATCCCAAAAATCCCATTGATCCATCCCATGAATCCCATTGATCCATCCCACTGATCCCATCCATCCCACTAATCCCATCACCCCACCCCGTTTCCACCTTTTCCCAAGGAACTTCCCCATGGAATTCCCATCTTTTCCCCATGGAATTCCCACTTTCCCCCACAAAATCCCCCACAAAATTCCCATTTTTCCCCATGGAATTCCCACTTTTCCCCATGGAATTCCCAGTTTTCCCAACAAAATCCCCACTTTTCCCCACAAAATCCCCACTTTTCCACAGGGAATTTCCACTTTTCCCCATGGAATTCCCACTTCCCCCCCCCATTTTCTCTTTGGAATCCCCACTTTTCCCCCTTTTCTCCACTTTTTCCCAGGGAATTCCCCGTTTCCCCCACAAAATCCCCACTTTTCCCCACAAAATTTCCATATTTCCCCACATTTCCCCACAAAATTTTCATATTTTCCTCACTTCTCCCCACAAAAATCCTACCTTTCCCCACAGAATTCTCCCATTTTCCCCACAGAATTCTCATCCTTTCCCCATGTAGTTCCCACTTTTCCCCATAAAATCCCCACTTTTCCCCACAAAATCCCCACTTTTCCTCACTTCTCCCCACAGAATCCCCACTTTTCCTCACTTTTCCCCACAAAATTCCAAATTTTTCCCACTTTTCCCCACCTGCAGGGCTGCAGGCCGGTGCTGTCCCGGCCTTGCAGGGCTCTGGGCAGCAGCACCCCCAGGGAATCCCCACTTTTCCCCTCTTTTTCCCACAAAATCCCTATTTTCCTCACTTTTCCCCACAAAATCCCACTTTTCCTCAATTTCCCCTACAGAATCCCCACTTTTCCTCACTTTTCCCCACAAAATCCCCACTTTTCCTCACTTTCCCCTACAGAATCCCCACTTTTCCTCACTTTTCCCCACAAATCTCCAATTTTTTTCCCCCATTCCCCCCCTGCAGGGCTGCCGGCCTGTGCTGTCCTGGCCCTGCAGGGCTCTGGGCTGCAGCACCCCCAAGGAATCCCCACTTTTCCCCCCTTTCCCCCACAAAATAACCAATTTTCCCCACAAAATCCCCATTTTCTTCACTTTTCCCCACAAAATTCCCACTTTTCCTCACTTTTCCCCATTTTTTTCCACTTTTCTCCCTTTCTCCACCTGCAGGGCTGCACCCTGGCCCTGTCCCGGCCTTGCAGGGCTCTGGGCAACTGCAGCCTCAGGGAATCCCCTGTTTTCCCCTCTTTCCCCAACAAAATCCCCACTTTTCCTCACTTTTCCCCACAGAATCCCCACTTTTCCTCACTTTTCCCCACAAAATTCCAAAATTTTCCCACTTTTCCCCACCTGCCGGGCTGCAGGCCAGTGCTGTCCCAGCCTTGCAGGGCTCTGGGCAGGCGCAGCCTCTGTGAATCCCCACTTTTCCCCTCTTTTTCCCACAAAATCCCTATTTTCGTCACTTTTCCCCACAGAATTCCCACTTTTTCCCATTTTTTCCCACTTTTTTCCCTTTCCCCACCTGCAGGGCAGCACCCTGGCCCTGCCCCGGCCTTGCAGGGCTCTGGGAAACTGCAGCCTCAGGGAATCCCCTGTTTTCCCCTCTTTCCCCCACAAAATCCCCACTTTTCCTCACTTTTCCCCACAAAATCCCCTCTATTCCTCACTAAATTTCCATATTTTCCTCACTTTTCCCAACAAAATTCCCACTTTTCCCATGGAATTCCCCCAGTTTTCCCCACCTGCCGGACTGCAGGCCGGCTCTATCCCCGCCCTGCAGGGCTCTGGGCAGCCACACCCTCATAAAATCCCCACTTTTCCCCACTTTCTCCTCACTTTTCCCCACAGAATCTCCCATTTTTCCCAGGGAATTCCCACTTTTCCCCACAAAATCACCACTTTCCCGCACAAAACTTCCACTTTTCCCCACAGAATTCCCCCATTCCCCACCTGCAGGGCTGCAGGCCGGCCCTGTCCCGGCCCTGCAGGGCTCTCGGCAGCAGCACCCCCAGGGAATCCCCACTTTTCCACCGTTTTCCCCACAAAATCCCCACTTTTCCTCACTTTTCCCCACAAAATCCCCACTTTTCCTCACTTTTCCCCACAAAATTCCAATTTTTTCCCCCTATTCCCCACCTGCAGGGCTGCAGGCCGGCCCTGTCCTGGCCCTGCAGGGTTCTGGGCAGCCGCAGCCCCAGGGAATCCCCACTTTTCCCCCCTTTTCCCCACAAAATCCCCACTTTTCCCCACAAAATCCCCATTTTCTTCACTTTTCCCCACAAAATCCCCACTTTTCCCCACTTTTCCCCACAAAATCCCCACTTTTCCCCATTTTTTCCCACTTTTTTCCCTTTCTCCACCTGCAGGGCTGCACCCTGGCCCTGTCCCGGCCCTGCAGGGCTCTGGGCAATTGCAGCCTCAGGGAATCCCACTTTTCCCCTCTTTCTCCCAAAAAATCCCCACTTTTCCCCTCTTTTCCCCACAGAATCCCCACTTTTCCTCACTTCTCCCCACAAAACTCCAATTTTTTTCCCCCTTTTCCCCACCTGCAGGGCTGCAGGCCGGCCCTGTCCCGGCCCTGCAGGGTTCTGGGCAGCAGCACCCCCAGGGAATCCCCACTTTTCCCCCCTTTTCCTCACAGAGTTCCTACTTTTCCCCACAAAATCCCCACTTTTCCTCACTTTTCCCCACAGAATACCCACTTTTCCTCACTTTTCCCCACAAAACTCCAATTTTTTTCCCCTTTTCCCCACCTGCAGGTCTGCAGGCCGGCCCTGTCCCGGCCCTGCAGGGTTCTGGGCAGCAGCACCCCCAGAGAATCCCCACTTTTCCTCAATTTTCCCCACAAAATCCCCACTTTTCCTCCCTTCTCCCCACAAAATTCCAATTTTTTCCCCCATTCCCCACCTGCAGGGCTGCAGGCCGGCGCTCTCCCGTCCCTGCAGGGCCCGGGGCAGCCGCACGGCCAGGGGAATTCCCACTTTTCCTCACTTTTCCCCACAAAATTCCAATTTTTCCCCCTATTCCCCACCTGCAGGGCTGCAGGCCGGCGCTCTCCCGTCCCTGCAGGGCCCGGGGCAGCCGCAGGCCCAGGGCGCAGCCGAGGCGCAGCAGCAGCGCCGCGAACAGCGCCGGGAATCGCTCCAGGACCGCGGCCGCCGCCTCCGGCACAGACATGAGCTCATCCAGGGCGAGCGTGGCCTGCCAGGGAAAAACGGGAATCCCCCGGGAAACCGCCAGGAAAAACGGAATTCCTGCCCTTGCCCCCGGCCCCAGGGTAAGCCCGGGCGGAGAGACCGCGGGTTTGGCGTTTTCCTGCTGGAATTGCCATGGATATGGGATTTTCCAGCTGGAATTCCCGTGGATTTGGGGTGTTCTCCCATGGATTTAGGGGTGTTCTCCCATGGATTTGGGGCTTTTCTGTTGGAATTCCCGTGGATTTGGGGGGTTTATTGCTGCGATTCCCACGGATTTGGGGGTTTCTCCCACGGATTTGGGGTTTTCCTGCTGGAATTCCCAGGGATTTGGGGTTATCTCCCATGGATTTGGGGGTATCTCCCATGGATTTGGGGGTTTTCCTGCTGGAATTCCCACGGATTTCGGGATATCTCCCATGGATTTTGGGGGTTTCTCCCACAGATTTGGGGGTTTTCCTGCTGGAATTCCTATGGATTTGGGGTTATCTCCCAGGGATTTGGGGGTTTCTCCCACGGATTTGGGGGTTTTCCTGCTGGAATTCCCGGGGATTTGGGGTGTTCTCCCATGGATTTGGGGTTTTCTCCCACTGATTTGGGGGTTTTCCTGCTGGAATTCCCGGGGATTTGGGGTGTTCTCCCATGGATTTGGGGTTTTTCCTGCTGGAATTCCCATGGATTTAGGGGTTATCTCCCATGGATTTGGGGGTTTTTCCTGATGGAATTCCCGTGGATTTGGGGTGTTCTCCCACGGATTTAAGGGGTTTCTCCCACTGATTTGCGGGTTTTCCTGCTGGAATTCCCACGGATTTGGGGTGTTCTCCCATGGATTTGGGGGTTTCTCCCACAGATTTGGGGTTTTTCCTGCTGGAATTCCCATGGATTTGGGGTTATCTCCCATGGATTTAGGGGTTATCTCCCATGGATTTGGGGGTTTCTCCCACAGATTTGGGGATTTTCCAGCTGGAATTCCCGTGGATTTGGGGTGTTCTCCCATGGATTTGGGGGTTTTTCCCACAGATTTGGGGGTTTTCCTGCTGGAATTCCCATGGATTTGGGGTGTTCTCCCATGGATTTGGGGGTTTCTCCCACGGATTTGGGGTTTTCCTGATGGAATTCCCGTGGATTTGGGGTTATCTCCCATGGATTTGGGGGTTTCTCCCACAGATTTGGGGGTTTTCCTGATGGAATTCCCGTGGATTTGGGGTGTTCTCCCATGGATTTGGGGGTGTCTCCCACTGATTTGGGGGTTTTCCTGCTGGAATTCCCATGGATTTGGGGTTTATCCTGCTGGAATTCCCATGGATTTGGGGTGTTCTCCCACGGATTTGGGGGTTTCTCCCACGGATTTGGGGGTTTTCCCGCTGGAATTCCCGTGGATTTGGGGGGTTCTCCCACGGATTTGGGGCTTTCCTGCTGGAATTCCCATGGATTTGGGGTTATCTCCCATGGATTTGGGGGGTTTCCCACAGATTTGGGGTTTTCCTGATGGAATTCCCGTGGATTTGGGGTGTTCTTCCACGGATTTGGGGCTTCTTCTGCTGGAATTCCCGCGGATTTGGGGTTATCTCCCATGGATTTGGGGGTGTCTCCCACGGATTTGGGTTTTCCTGCTGGAATTCCCGCGGATTTGGGGTGTTCTCCCATGGATTTGGGGGTTTCTCCCACAGATTTGGGGGTTTTTCTTGCTGGAATTCCCGCGTATTTGGGGTTATCTCCCATGGAATTGGGGTTTTCTCCCATGGATTTGGGGTTTTCTCCCATGGATTTGGGTTTTTCCAGCTGGAATTCCGTGGTTTTGGGGTGTTCTCCCATGGATTTGGGGTTTTTCCTGATGGAATTCCCATGGATTTGGGGTGTTCTCCCGTGGATTTGGGGGTTTCTCCCACAGATTTGGGGGTTTTTCCTGATGGAATTCCCGTGGATTTGGGGTGTTCTCCCATGGATTTGGGGGTTTCTCCACGGATTTGGAGTTTTCCCCGTTGGAATTCCCATGGATTTGGGGTTTTTCCTGCTGGAATTCCCGTGGTTTTGGGGTGTTCTCCCACGGATTTGGGGGTGTCTCCCACAGATTTGGGGTTTTTCCTGCTGGAATTCCCGCGGATTTGGGGTGTTCTCCCATGGATTTGGGGGTTTCTCCCACGGATTTGGGGGTTTTCCCGCTGGAATTCCCGTGGATTTGGGGTGTTCTCCCATGGATTTGGGGGTTTCTCCCACGGATTTCGGGGTTTTCCTGATGGAATTCCCATGGATTTTGGATTTTCCTGCTGAAATTCCCACGGATTTGGGGTTTTCTCCCATGGATCTTGGTTTTTCCAGCTGGAATTCCCATGGATTTGGGGTTTATCCTGTTGGAATTCCCATGGATTTGGGGTGTTCTCCCATGGATTTGGGGGTTTGTCCCACAGATTTGGGGGTTTTCTGTTGGAATTCCCGTGGATTTGGGGTTTTTTGGGATGGAATTCCCATGGATTTGGCGTTTCCTCCAATGGCTCTGGGGGTTTTCCTGAGGAAATTCCCATGGATTTGGGGTTTTCTCCCATGATTTCGGGGCTTCTGCTGCTGGAATTCCCGTGGATTTGGGTTTTTTCCCCATGGATTTGGGGTTTTCTCCCACGAATTTGGGGATTTTCCTGTTGGAATTCCCATGGATTTGGGGTTTCACTGCAGGAATTCCCATGGATTTGGGGTTTTCTCCAATGGATTTGGGGTTTTTCCTGCTGGAATTCCCATGGATTCGGGTTTTCTTCTGTTGGAATTCCCATGGATTTGGGGTATTCTCCCATGGATTTGGGGTTTTCCAGCTGGAATTCCCATGGATTTGGGATTTTCCAGCTGGAATTTCCATGAATTTGGGATTTTCCAGCTGGAATTTCATGGATTTGGGATTTTCTCCCATGGATTTGGGGTGATTTTTTTTTTCTTGTGAATTTTTTTTTTTTAAATTTTTGGGGAATTCTTTGGGAATTCCTTAGGAATATTTTGGGGAATTTTTTCGGGGAATTCTTTGGGAATTTTTTTGGGAATTCCTTGTAAAGGTTTTGGGGAATTTTTTGGGAATTTTCTGGGTAATTCTTTAGGAAATTTTTGTGAATTCTTTGGGATTTTTTTGTGAATTCTTTGGGAATTTTTGGGGAATTCCTTGGGATTTTTTGGGTGGAATTCTTGGGAATTTTTTGTGAATTCTTTGAGAATATTTTGGGGAATTCCTTGGGAATTTTTTTTCGGAATTATTTGGGATTTTTTGGGGGGAATTCTTTGGGAATTTTTGGGGGAATTCTTTAATTTTTTTTTTAATTATTTGGGAATTTTTTGGGAATTCTTTGGGATTTTTGGGGGGGAATTCCTTGGGAATTTTGGGGGGAATTCCTTGGGAATATTTGGGGAAATTCCTTGGGAATATTTGAGGGAATTCCTTGAGAATTTTTTGGGAATTCCTTGGGAATATTTTTGGCAATTCTTTGGCAATTTTTGGGGGGAATTCCTTGGGATTTTTTTTGGGAATTCCTTGGAATTTTGGGGGGAATTTCTTGGGAATTTTGGGAGGAATTTCTTGGGAATATTTGGAGGGAATTCCTTGGGAATTTTTTGTGAATTCTTTGGGAATTTTTTGGGGAATTCTTTGGGAATTTTTGGGGAATTCCTTGGGATTTTTTGGGTGGAATTTTTTGTGAATTCTTTGGGAATTCTTTGGGAATTTTTTTGAGAATTCCTTGGGAATTTTGGGGGGAATTCCTTGGGAATATTTGAGGAAATTCCTTGGGAATTTTTTTGGGAATTGTTTGGGAATTTTTGGGGAATTCTTTGGAATTTTTTTTAAAATTATTTGGGAATTTTTTGGGAATTCTTTGGGATTTTTGGGGGGGAATTCCTTGGGAGTTTTTGGGGGAATTTCTTGGGAATTTTTGGGGGAATTCTTTGGGAATTTTTGGGAATTCCTTGGGAATTTTTGGGGGGAAATACTTGGGAATTTTTTGAGAATTCTTTGGGAATTTTTTTGGAAATTCCTTGGGGTTTTTTTGGGGAAATTCCTTGGGAATTTTTTCGGGAATTTTTGGGGGAATTTTTGGGGGAATTTTTGACTAATTCTTTGGAATTTTTTTTTAATTCTTTGGGAATTTTTGGGGAATTCTTTGGGAATTTTTGGGGGAATTTTTGGAGAATTCCTTGGGAATTTTTTGGGAATTCTTTGGGAATTTTTGGGGGAATTCTTTGGAAATTTTTGAGGAATTCTTTGGAATTTTTTTTTAATTCCTTGGGAATTTTTGGGGGGAAATACTTGGGAATTTTTGGGGAATTCCTTGGGAATTTTTGGGGGAATTCCTTGGGAATATTTGAGGGAATTCCTTGGGAATTTTTTGGGAATTCCTTGGGAATATTTTCGGCAATTCTTTGGCAATTTTTTGGGGGAATTCCTTGGGAATTTTTTTGGGAATTCTTTGGGAATGTTTGGGGCAATTCTTTGGGGGAATTCCTTGGGAATTTTTGGGGGGAATTCCTTGGGAATTTTTTGTGAATTCTTTGGGAATTTTTTGGGGAATTCTTTGGGAATTTTTGGGGGAATTCCCTGGGAATATTTGAGGGAATTCTTTGGGAATTTTTGGGGAATTCTTTGGGATTTTTTGGGTGGAATTCCTTGGGAATTTTTTGTGAATTCTTTGGGAATTTTTTTGGGAATTCCTTGGGAATTTTTTTGGGAATTCCTTGGGAATTTTGGGGGGAATTCCTTGGGAATATTTGGGGGAATTTCTTGGTAATTTTTTTTTAATTCTTTGGGAATTTTTTCGGAAATTCCTTGGGGTTTTTTTTGGGGAAATTCCTTGGGAATTTTTTCGGGAATTCTTTGGGAATTTTTGAGGAATTCTTTGGAATTTTTTTTTTAATTCTTTGGGAATTTTTGGGGAATTCCTTGGGAATTTTTGGGGCAATTCTTTGGGGGAATTCCTTGGGAATTTTTTGGGAATTCCTTGGGAATTTTTTTTGTATTGTTTGGGAACTTTTTGGGAATTCCTTGGGAATTTTGGGAGGAATTTCTTGGGAATATTTGGGGGAATTCTTTGGGAATTTTTGGGGGAATTCTTTGGGAATTTTTGGGAGAATTCCTTGGGAATTTTTGGGGGAATTTCTTGTGTTTTTTTTTTTTTAATTCCTTGGGAATTTTTTTGGAAATTCCTTGGGGTTTTTTTGGGGAAATTCCTTGGGAATTTTTTGGGGAATTCTTTGGGGATTTTTGAGGAATTCTTTGGAATTTTTTGTGAATTCTTTGGGAATTTTTTGGGAATTCTTGGGATTTTTGGGGGGGGAATTCCTTGGGAATTTTGGGGGGAATTTCTTGGGAATTTTTGGGGAATTTTTTGGGGAATTCTTTGGGAATTTTTGGGGAATTCCTTGGGAATTTTGGGGGGGAATTCCTTGGGAATTTTTTGTGAATTCTTTGAGAATATTTTGGGGATTTCCTTGGGAATTTTTGGGGAATTCCTTGGGAATATTTTGGGGGGAATTCCTTGGGAATATTTGAGGGAATTCCTTGGGAATTTTTTGGGAATTCCTCGGGAATATTTTTGGCAATTCTTTGGCAATTTTTTGGGGGAATTCCTTGGGAATTTTTTTGGGGAATTCCTTGGGAATTTTGGGGGGAATTTCTTGGGAATTATTTTGGGAATTCCCTGGGAATTTTGGGGGAATTCCTTGGGAATATTTGAGGAAATTCCTTGGGAATTTTTTGGGGAATTCCTTGAGAATTTTTGGGGGAATTCCTTGGGAATATTTGAGGAAATTCCTTGGGAATTTTTTTGGGAATTCCTTGGGAATTTTTTTTGGAATCCTATGGGAATTTTTTTGGGGAATTCCTTGGGAATTTTTTTGGTAATTCCTCGTGAATTCTTTTGGAATTTTTGGGGAATTCCTCGGGAATTTTGGGGGGAATTTCTTGGGAATATTTGGGGGATTTCCTTGGGAATTTTTGGGGAATTCTTTGAGAATATTTTGGGGATTTCCTTGGGAATTTTTGGGGAATTCTTTGGGAATATTTGGGGGAATTCCTTGGGAATTTTTGGGGAATTCTTTGAGAATATTTTGGGGATTTCCTTGGGAATTTTTGGGGAATTCTTTGAGAATATTTTGGGGATTTCCATGGGAATTTTTGGGGAATTCTTTGAGAATATTTTGGGGGGATTTCCTTGGGAATTTTGGGGGAATTCCTCGGGAATTTTGGGGGCAATTCTTTGCCGATTTTCGCGGACCTCCCGGGGTATTTTTTGGGGGGATTTGGGGGGTGTTTGGGGACACTCACGGCCAGGGGCGGGGCGGTGGCCAGGCGCTGGGAGGCGCCGCCCAGCAGGGAGGCTCGGCTCTCCTTGAAGGGAATCTCGCGGCCCAGGCGCTCCAGGAGCTGCTCCAGCACCCGCGAGGTCAGCGCCCGCTCCCCGCCCAGCGCCCGCCACATGGCTCGCGTGGGGCTGGGCAAGGAAAAACGGGAATTTGGGGGGGATTTATGGGGGGGTTTATGGGGGGGAATGGGGAAATGGGGGGGAAATGGGGGGGAAATGGGGGATTTATGGGGGGAAATGGGGGGTTTATGGGGAAAAATGGGGAATTTCGGGGGGGAAATGGGGGGGGGGGGGGAAATTGGGGGAAATGGGGGATTTGGGGGGAATGGGGGAAAATGGGGGTTTGGGGGGGGAAAAATGGGGAATTGGGGGGGGAAATGGGGGTTTGGGGGGGGAAATGGGGGAAAATGGGGGGGAAATGGGGGGAAAATGGGGGGGAAATTGGGGGGTTGGGGGGAAATGGGGAATTATGGGGGGGAATGGGGGGAAAGGGGGGAAATGGGGATTTATGGGAGATTTATGGGGGATTTATGGGGGGGGAAATGGGGAATTTGGGGGGAAATGGGGAATTGGGGGGGGAAATTGGGGAATTATGGGGGGGGAAATGGGGGGGAAATGGGGAATTGGGGGGGGAAATGGGGGTTTGGGGGGAAAATGGGGAATTGGGGGGGGAAATGGGGGGAAATGGGGGAAAATGGGGGTTTGGGGGGGGGAAATGGGGATTTATGGGGGGAAATGGGGGGAAATGGGGAATTTGGGGGGGGAAATGGGGGGAAATGGGGGTTTGGGGGGGAAATGGGGGGAAATGGGGGTTTGGGGGGGAAAATGGGGAATTGGGGGGGGAAATGGGGAATTTGGGGGGGGAAATGGGGGGAATGGGGGGAAATGGGGGAAAAATGGGAATTTGGGGGGGAAATGGGGATTTGGGGGGGGAAAATGGGGGAAATGGGGGTTGGGGGGGAAATGGGGAATTTGGGGGGGAAATGGGGGGGAATGGGGATTTATGGGGGGGAAATGGGGAATTTGGGGGGGAAATGGGAGGGGAAATGTGGGAAAAATGGGAATTTGGGGGAAAAAATGGGGGAAATGGGGGTTTGGAGGGGCTTATGGGGGGGAAATGGGGGTTTGGGGGAAAAATGGGGAATTGGGGGGGTAAATGGGGGTTTGTGGGGGGGGAAATGGGGAATTGGGGGGGAAATGGGGGAAAATGGGGGAAAAATGGGGGTTTGGGGAGGGGAAATGGGGAATTGGGGGGGGAGGGGAATTTGGGGGGGAAATTGGGGGGAAAATGGGGAAATTGGGGGGGAAAATGGGAATTTATGGGGAAAAATGGGGGTTTGTGGGGGAAAATGGGGAATTTCTGGGGGAAAATGGGAATTTATGGGGGGAAAATGGGAATTTCGGGGGGTTTCTGGGGGAAAAAGGGGGTTTGTGGGTGGAAAATGGGGGTTTGTGGGGCGGAAAATGAGTAAAAATGGGAATTTCTGGGGGAAAAATGGGTTAAAATGGGAATTTCTGGGGAAAAAATGGGAGTGTCTGGGGGAAAATAGGGAATTTCTGGGGGAAAAATGGGTAAAAATGGGAATTTCTGGAGAAAAAAGGGAGTGTCTGGGTGAAAAATGGGAATTTGGGGGGGATTTCTGGGGAAAAATGGGGGTTTGTGGGGGAAAAGGGGGGTTTGGGGGATTTCTGGGGGAAAATGGAGATTTCTGGGATGAAAATAGGGAATTTCTGGGGGAAAAATGGCTGGATTTGGGGCTGGATTTGGGGCTGGATTTGGGATTTGGGGCTGGATTTGGGATCAGGGCTGGAATTGGGATTGGGGCTGGATTTGGGATCGGGGCTGGATTTGGGATTTGGGGCTGGATTTGGGATCAGGGCTGGATTTGGGGCTGGATTTGGGATCGGGGCTGGATTTGGCATTTGGGGCTGGATTTGGGATTGGGGCTGGAATTGGGAGTGGGGCTGGAATTGGGATTTGGGGCTGGAATTGGGATTGGGGCTGGATTTGGGATCGGGTCCATACTGGGATTTGGGGCTGGATTTGGGGCTGGATTTGGGATTGGGGCTGGAATTGGGATTGCAGATGGATTTGGGATCAGGGCTGGATTTGGGATCGGGTCCGTATCTGGGATTTGGGGCTGGATTTTGGATCGGGTACATATCTGGGATTTGGGGCTGGATTTGGGATCAAGTCCATATCTGGGATTTGGGCAGGATTCGGGGCCGGATTTAGGGCCGGGTTTAGGGCCAGATTTAGGACTGGATTTAGGACCGGGTTAAGGGCCGGATTTAGGGCCGGGTCTGGAATTGGGATTGCAGATGGATTTGGGATTTGGGGCCGGATTTGGGATCAGGGCTGGATTTGGGATTTGGGGCTGGATTTGGGATTGCAGATGGATTTGGGATTGCAGATGGATTTGGGATTTGGGGCTGGATTTGGGATTGGGGCTGGATTTGGGATTTGGGGCTGGATTTGGGATTGGGGCTGGAATTGGGATTGCAGATGGATTTGGGATTTGGGGCTGGATTTGGGATCGGGGCTGGATTTGGGATTTGGGGCTGGATTTGGGATTTGGGGCTGGATTTGGGATCGGGGCTGGATTTGGGATTTGGGGCTGGATTTGGGATTGGGGCTGGATTTGGGATTTGGGGCTGGATTCGGGATCAGGGCTGGATTTGGGATTTGGGGCTGGATTTGGGATTTGGGGCTGGATTTGGGATCGGGGCTGGATTTGGGGCTGGATTTAGGATCGGGTCTGGATTTGGGATTTGGGGCTGGATTTGGGATAGGGGCTGGATTCGGGTCTGGATTTAGGATCGGGTCTGGAATTGGGATTGGGTCTGGATTTGGGATTTGGGGCTGGATTTGGGATTGGGGCTGGATTTGGGGCTGGATTTGGGATTTGGGGCTGGATTTGGGATTTGGGCTGGAATTGGGTTTGGGGCTGGATTTGGGATTGGGGCTGGATTTGGGATTTGGGGCTGGATTTGGGATTTGGGCTGGAATTGGGGCTGGATTTAGGATCGGGTCCATATCTGGGATTTGGGGCTGGATTTGGGATTGGGGCTGGATTTGGGATTTGGGGCTGGATTTGGGATTTGGGCTGGAATTGGGGCTGGATTCAGGATCGGGTCCATATCTGGGATTTGGGCAGGATTCGGGGCCGGATTTAGGGCTGGGTTTAGGGCCAGATTTAGGACTGGATTTAGGGCCGGGTTTAGAACTGGGTTTAGGGCCGGGTTTAGGGCCGGGTTTAGGACTGGATTTAGGGCCCGGTTTAGGACTGGATTTAGGGCCGGGTTTAGGGCCGGATTTAGGGCCGGATTTAGGACCGGATTTAGGGCCGGGTTTAGGACTGGATTTAGGGCCGGGTTTAGGGCGTGGTTTAGGGCCGGGTTTAGGACCGGATTTAGGGCCACGTATAGGGCCGGGTTTAGTGCTGGGTTTAGGACTGGATTTAGGGCCGGGTTTAGGGCCTGGTTTAGGGCCGGGTTTAGGACTGTATTTAGGGCCGGGTTTAGGGCCGGATTTAGGGCAGGGTTTAGGGCGTGGTTTAGGGCCGGGTTTAGGACTGGATTTAGGGCCGGGTTTAGGACTGGATTTAGGGCCGGGTTTAGGACTGGATTTAGGGCCGGGTTTAGGACTGGATTTAGGGCCGGGTTTAGGACTGGATTTAGGGCCGGGTTTAGGACTGGATTTAGGGCCGGGTTTAGGACTGGATTTAGGGCCGGGTTTAGGACTGGATTTAGGGCCAGGTTTAGGGCGTGGTTTAGGGCCGGGTTTAGGACTGGATTTAGGGCCGGGTTCAGGGCCGGGTTTAGTGCTGGGTTTAGGACTGGATTTAGGGCCGGGTTCAGGGCCGGGTTTAGTGCTGGGTTTAGGACTGTATTTAGGGCCGGGTTTAGGGCAGGGTTTAGGGCCGGATTTAGGACTGTATTTAGGGCCGGGTTTAGGGCAGGGTTTAGGGCAGGGTTTAGGACTGGATTTAGGGCCACGTATAGGGCCGGGTTTAGGGCTGGGTTTGGTGCCGGGTTTAGGGCCGTGTTTAGGACTGGATTTAGGGCCGGGTTTAGGACTGGATTTAGGGCCGGGTTTAGGGCCGGATTTAGGTCTGGATTTAGGGTCGGATTTAGGACCAGGTTTAGGGCTGGATTTAGCACCAGATTTAGGACTGGATTTAGGACCGGGTTTAGGGCTGGGTTTAGGGCCGGGTTTAGGGCCAGGTGTAGGGCCGGGTTTAGAGCCGGGTTTAGGACTGGATTTGGTGCCGGGTTTGGTGCCGGGTTTAGGTCTGGATTTAGGACTGGATTTAGGGCTGGGTTTAAGGCCGGGTTTAGAACCAGATTTAGGGCCAGATTTAGGGCCGGGTTTAGTGCCGGGTTTAGGACTGGGTTTAGGGCCGGGTTTAGAGCCGGGTTTAGGACTGGATTTGGTGCCCGGTTTAGGTCTGGATTTAGTGCCGGATTTCGGGCTGGGTTTAGGGCCGGGTTTAGAACTGGATTTAGTGCCGGGTTTGGGCCGGGTTTAGGTCTGGATTTATGGACGGATTTAGGGCCGGGTTTAGGGCTGGATTTAGGGCTGGGTTTAGGACTGGGTTTAGTGCCGGGTTTAGTGCCGGGTTTAGGGCCGGATTTAGGGCCGGGTTTAGTGCCAGGTTTAGGGCCGGATTTAGGTCTGGATTTATGGACGGATTTAGGGCCGGGTTTAGGGCTGGATTTAGGGCTGGGTTTAGGACTGGATTTATGGCCGGATTTAGAGCCGGGTTTAGGACTGGATTTAGGACCGGATTTAGGACTGTATTTAGGGCCGGGTTTAGGACTGGATTTAGGACTGGATTTAGTGCCAGGTTTAGGGCTGGGTTTAGGACTGGATTTAGGGCCGGGTTTAGGGCCGGGTTTAGAACTGGGTTTAGAACTGGGTTTAGGGCCGGATTTAGGACTGGATTTAGGACTGGATTTAGTGCCAGGTTTAGGACTGGATTTAGGACCGGATTTAGTGCCGGGTTTAGGGCCTGGTTTAGTGCCGGGTTTAGGGCCGGGTTTAGGACTGGATTTAGGACTGGGTTTGGTGCCGGGTTTGGTGCCGGGTTTGGTGCCGGGTTTAGGACTGGATTTAGTGCCGGGTTTGGTGCCAGGTTTAGGGCCGGGTTTGGTGCCGGGTTTAGGACTGGATTTAGGGCCGGGTTTAGGACTGGATTTAGGACCGGGTTTAGGGCCGGGTTTAGGACCGGATTTGGTGCCGGGTTTAGGGCCAGGTTTAGGGTCAGGTTTAGGACCGGGTTTGGTGCCGGGTTTAGGACCAGGTTTGGTGCCGGGTTTAGGACTGGATTTAGGACCGGGTTTAGGGCCAGGTTTAGGACCGGGTTTAGTGCCGGGTTTAGGCAGCCGCGCGCCGTACCGGTCGAAGGGCAGGGCGCTGCCCAGCAGGCCGCCCACCACGGCCTGCGGGTGCTGCAGCGCCAGGAGCAGCACCGCGCTCTGCGCCGCCCGCCGCAGCTGCTGCGCCGCCTCCTGCAGCTCCGGCGCCTGCTGCTGCAGCTCCTCCTGCGGCTGCAGCGCCTGCAGCCGCCCGTGCAGCGCCGCCAGCAGCTCCGGAACCTGCGGGACAGCGGGAATGAGGGCTGGGAGCCTCGGGATCGTCCGGGTGGGATTGGGGTGGGATCCTTGGGATCATCTGTGGTGGGATCCTTGGGATCGTCCGTGTGGGAGCCTTGGGATCATCTGGGGTGGGAACCTTGGGATCATCCAGTGTGGGAGCCTTGGGATCGTCCGGGTGGGAACCTTGGGATCATCCGGGGTGGGAGCCTTGGGATCATCTGGGATGGGAACCTTGGGATCATCCGGGGTGGGAGCCTTGGGATCATCGTGGTGGGATCCTTGGGATCAGCCTGGGTGGGATTGGGGTGGGATCCTTGGGATCGTACGGGGTGGGATCCTTGGGATCGTCTGGGGTGGGATTGGGGTGGGATCCTGGATGGGGTTGGGGTGGGATCCCTGGGATCATCGGGGGTGGGAGCCTTGGGATCATCTGGGGTGGGATCCCTGGGATCATCGGGGGTGGGAGCCTTGGGATCATCTGGGTTGGGATCCTTGGGATCATCCGCGGTGGGATCCTTGGGATCGTCCGGGGTGGGAGCCTTGGGATCAGCCTGGGTGGGAGCCTTGGGATCATCCGGGGTGGGAGTGGGATGGGATCCTTGGGATCATCCAGGGTGGGAGCCTTGGGATCATCTGGGGTGGGAGCCTTGGGATCATCCAGGGTGGGAGCCTTGGGATCATCTGGGGTGGGAGCCTTGGGATCATCCGGGGTGGGAGCCTTGGGATCATCCAGGGTGGGAGCCTTGGGATCATCCGGGGTGGGATTGGGGTGGGAGCCTTGGGATCATCCAGGGTGGGATCCTTGGGATCAGCTTGGGTGGGATTGGGATGGGATCCTGGATTGGGTTGGGGTAGGATCCTTGGGATCATCTGGGGTGGGATCCCTGGGATCATCGGGGGTGGGAGCCTTGGGATCATCTGGGTTGGGATCCTTGGGATCATCCGCGGTGGGATCCTTGGGATCGTCCGGGGTGGGAGCCTTGGGATCAGCCTGGGTGGGAGCCTTGGGATCATCCGGGGTGGGAGTGGGATGGGATCCTTGGGATCATCCAGGGTGGGAGCCTTGGGATCATCTGGGGTGGGAGCCTTGGGATCATCCAGGGTGGGAGCCTTGGGATCATCTGGGGTGGGAGCCTTGGGATCATCCGGGGTGGGAGCCTTGGGATCATCCAGGGTGGGAGCCTTGGGATCATCCGGGGTGGGATTGGGGTGGGAGCCTTGGGATCATCCAGGGTGGGATCCTTGGGATCAGCTTGGGTGGGATTGGGATGGGATCCTGGATTGGGTTGGGGTAGGATCCTTGGGATCATCTGGGGTGGGATCCCTGGGATCATCGGGGGTGGGAGCCTTGGGATCATCTGGGTTGGGATCCTTGGGATCATCCGCGGTGGGATCCTTGGGATCGTCCGGGGTGGGAGCCTTGGGATCAGCCTGGGTGGGAGCCTTGGGATCATCCGGGGTGGGAGTGGGATGGGATCCTTGGGATCATCCAGGGTGGGAGCCTTGGGATCATCTGGGGTGGGAGCCTTGGGATCATCCAGGGTGGGAGCCTTGGGATCATCTGGGGTGGGAGCCTTGGGATCATCCGGGGTGGGAGCCTTGGGATCATCCAGGGTGGGAGCCTTGGGATCATCCGGGGTGGGATTGGGGTGGGAGCCTTGGGATCATCCAGGGTGGGATCCTTGGGATCAGCTTGGGTGGGATTGGGATGGGATCCTGGATTGGGTTGGGGTAGGATCCTTGGGATCATCCGGGGTGGGATCCTTGGGATCATCGGGGGTGGGAGCCTTGGGATCATCTGGGGTGAGATTGGGGTGGGATCCTTGGGATCATCAGGGGTGGGATCCTTGGGATGGGATCCTTGGGATCATCTGGGGTGGGATCCTTGGGATCATCCTGGATGGGATTGGGGTGGGATCCTGGATAGGATTGGGGTGGGATCCTTGGGATCATCAGGGGTGTGAGCCTTGGGATCATCTGGGTTGGGATCATCTGGGGTGGGATCCTTGGGATCATCTAGGGTGGGAGCCTTGGGATCAGCTTGGGTGGGATTGGGTTGGGATCCTGGATGGGGTTGGGGTGGGATCCTTGGGATCATCAGGGGTGGGAGCCTTGGGATCATCTGGGTTGGGATCATCTGGGGTGGGATCCTTGGGATCATCTAGGGTGGGAGCCTTGGGATCGTACGGGGTGGGATCCTTGGGATCAGCTTGGGTGGGATTGGGATGGGATCCTGGATTGCGTTGGGGTAGGATCCTTGGGATCATCCGGGGTGGGATCCTTGGGATCATCGGGGGTGGGAGCCTTGGGATCATCAGGGGTGGGATCCTTGGGATCATCTGGGGTGGGATCCTTGGGATCATCCTGGATGGGATTGGGGTGGGATCCTGGATAGGATTGGGGTGGGATCCTTGGGATCATCCTGGATGGGATTGGGGTGGGATCCTGGATAGGATTGGGGTGGGATCCTTGGGATCGTCCTGGATGGGAGCGTTGGGATCATCCGGGGTGGGATCCTTGGGATCATCCTGGATGGGAGCCTTGGGATCATCCTGGATGGGGTTGGGGTGGGATCCTTGGGATCATCCTGGGTGGGAGCCTTGGGATCATCCCTGATGGGTTTGGGATGGGATCCTTGGGATCATCCCCGATGGGTTTGGGGTGGGATCCTGGATGGGGTTGGGATGGGATCCTTGGGATCAGCCTGGATGGGATCCATGGCAGGGTGGCGGTCTGGAAGGGTTTTCACAAAGGGATGAACGAATTTGGGCAATTTTTGGGAATGAATTTTGGGAATTCTGGGGCCGAATTGCAGGAATTTCGGGAATTAATTTTGGGATTTATTTGGGGATTTATTTTGGGAATGAATTTGGGGAATGAA
The DNA here is from genome assembly GCF_027477595.1 of Haemorhous mexicanus. Lineage (NCBI taxonomy): Eukaryota > Metazoa > Chordata > Aves > Passeriformes > Fringillidae > Haemorhous > Haemorhous mexicanus. Next base: position 157,778,098 of record NC_082341.1, on the reverse strand, counting down.
TGTTGGGAATTTTGGGATCAAATTTCAGGAATTTTGGAAATTAATTTGGGAATTTTTTGGAATTATTTTTCGGGGCTGAATTTCGGGAATTTTGGGACCAAATTGAGAAATTTTGGGGCTGAATTTCAGAAATTTCAGGAATGAGTTTTGGGATTTATTTTGGGATTTATTTGGGGAATTTGGGGAATTAATTTTGGGAAATTTTGGGGGCCAAAATTTGAGGAATTCTGGGGCTGAATTTTGGGAATTTTGGGGCCGAGTTTCAGGAATTTTGGGAATGAATTTTGGGACTTATTTTGGGAATTATTTGGGGAATTTTTGGGACCAAATTTCAGGAATTTTGGAATTTAATTTGGGGATTTTTTTGGAATTATTTTTGGGGCTGAATTTCAGGAATTTTGGGGCTGAATTTTGGGAATTCTGGGGCCCAATTTCAGAAATTTTGAGAATTAATTTTGGGATTTATTTGGGGAATTTTTGGGACCGAATTTCAGGAATTTTGGGGCTGAATTTTGGGAATTTTGGGGCTGAATTCTGGGAATTTTGGGAATAAATTTTGGGATTTATTTTGGGGATTTATTTTGGAAATTTTTGGGACCGAATTTGAGGAATTTTGGGGCCAACTTTTGGGAATTTTGGGACAGAATTTCAGGAATTTTGGGAAATAATTTTGGGATTGATTTGGGGAATTTTTTGGGGAATTTTTGGGAATGAATGTTGGGAATTTTGGAGCTGAATTTTGGAAATTCTGGGGCCAAATTTCAGAAATTTTGGGAATGAATTTTGGGATTTATTTTGGGATTTATTTGGGGAATTTTTGGGGCTGAATTTTGGGAATTTTGGGGCTGAATTTTGGGAATTTTGAGGCCAAATTTCAGGAATTTTGGGAATTAATTTCAGGATTTATTTGGGGATTTATTTGGGGAATTTTTGGGAATGAATGTTGGGAATTTTGGGGCCGAATTTTGGGAATTTTGGGAAGGAATTTCAGGAATTTCGGGAATTAATTTTGGGAATTTTTCGGAATTATTTTTGGGGCTGAATTTGAGGAATTTTGGGGCTGAATTTTGGAATTCTGCGGCCGAATTTCAGAAATTTTGAGAATTAATTTTGGGACTTATTTGGGGAATTTTTGGAACCGAATTTCTGGAATTTTGGGGCTGAATTTTGGGAATTTTGGGGCCGAATTTCAGGAATTTTGGGATTTATTTTGGGAATTTTTGGGAATGAATTTTCGGAATTTTGGGGCCGAATTTCAGGAATTTTGGGAAATAATTTTGGGACTTATTTTGGGAATTTTTGGGAATGAATGTTGGGAATTTTGGGGCCGAATTTTGGGAATTTTGGGAAGGAATTTCAGGAATTTTGGGAATTAATTTTGGGATTTATTTTGGAATTTATTTGGGGAATTTTCGGGAATGAATGTTGGGAATTTTGGGGCTGAATGTTGGGAATTCAGGGACCAAATTTCAGGAATTTTGGGAATGAATTTTGGGAATTTTTTGGAATTACTTTTGGGGCTGAATTTGAGGAATTTTGGGGCTGAATTTTGAGAATTCTGGGGCCGAATTTCGGAAATTTTGAGAATTAATTTTGGGACTTATTTGGGGAATTTTTGGGACCGAATTTCAGGAATTTTGGGAATTAATTTTGGGATTTATTTGGGGAATTTTTGGGAATGAATGTTGGGAATTTTGGGGCCAAATTTTGGGAATTTTGGGAAGGAATTTCAGGAATTTTGGGAATTAATTTTGGGACTTATTTTGGGATTAATTTGGGGAATTTTTTGGGAATGAATGTTGGGAATTTTGGGGCTGAATTTTGGGAATTCAGGGACCGAATTTCAGGAATTTTGGGAATGAATTTTGAGAATTAATTTTGGGAATTTTTCGGAATTAATTTTGGGACTTATTTTGGGATTTATTTGGGGAACTTTTGGGAATGAATGTTGGGAATTTTGAGGCTGAATGTTGGGAATTTGGGAGCTGAATTTGGGGAATTTTGGGGCCAAATTTCAGGAATTTTGGGGCTGAATTTTGAGACTTATTTGGGGAATTTCGGGAACGAATTTTGGGAATGTTGGGGCCGAATGTTGGGAATTTGGTGAATTTTTGGGAATGACTTTTAGGAACTCCAGGGATTTTTGGGGCGGGTGACCTTGTCCTGCAGGATCCCCCCCCTGTCCCGGATGAGGGCGTTGCCGATGGCGGCGGCGGCGCGGGCGCAATTCCGCTCGGGATCCTCCCAGGCCTCCAGCAGAGCCAGGAGCAGCCCCGGGAGCTGCTCCGGGGGGATTCTCCTGCCCAGAACCTGTGGGGAGGGAAAAAATGGGAAAATCAGGAATTTCGGGAAAAAATCCCCCAAAAATGGGAAAAAAAAGGGAAAAAATAGACCAAAAATCCCCCCAAAAATCGACCAAAAAACCCCAAAAAATCCCCAAAAAATCCCCAAAAAATCCCCCCCAAAAAATCCCCAAAAAATCCCCCAAAATCCCCCAAAAAATCCCCCCAAAATCCCCCAAAAATCCCAAAAAATCCCCAAAAAATCCCCCAAAAATCCCAAAAAATCCCCCAAAAATCCCCAAAAAATCCCCCAAAAATCCCCCCAAAAATCCCCCCAAAAATCCCCCAAAAATCCCCCAAAAATCCCAAAAAATCCCCCCAAAAAATCCCCCAAAAATCCAAAAAAAATCCCCAAAAATCCCACCAAAATCCCCCCAAAAAATCCCCAAAAAATCCCAAAAAATCCCCAAAAAATCCCCCAAAATCCCCCCCAAAAATCCCCAAGAAATCCCCCAAAAATCCTCCAAAAATCCCCCAAAAATCTCAAAAAATCCCCAAAAAATCCCCAAAAATCCCAAAAAATCCCCCAAAAATCCCCCAAAAAATCCCCCAAAAAATCCGCCAAAAATCCCCCAATAATCCCAAAAATCCCCCCAAAATCACCCCAAAAATCCCATAAAAATCCCCCAAAAAATCCCCCAAAAATCCCAAAAAATCCCCCAAAAATCCCCCAAAATCCCCCCCAAAATCCCCCAAAAATCCCCCCAAAAAATCCCCCCAAAATCCCCCGAAAATCCCCAAAAAATCCCCCAAAATCCCCCAAAAATCCCCCAAAAATCCCCCAAAAATCCCCAAAAAATCCCCCAAAAATCCCCCCAAACAATCCCCAAAAAATCCCCAAAAAACCCCCAAAAATTCCCAAAAATCCCCAAAAATCCAAAAAAAAATCCCCCCAAAAAATCCCCAAAAAAACTCCCTGAAAATCCTTAGAAATCTAATAAGAATATTGGAAAAAAAAATCCTAAAAAAGCCCCAAAGATTCTCCCAAAAAACTTCCATAAATCACAAAAAAAATCCCCAAAAATCCCAAAGAAATTCTGCCCCAAAAATCCCAGAAATCCCCAAAAAATCCCTTAAAAATTCCCTGAAAATTCCAGGGGGATTCTCCTGCCCAGAACCTGCAGGGAGGGGAAAAAATGGGAAAATTGGGAATTTCGGGAAAAACTCCCCCTAAAAATGGCAAAAAAAAAAAAGGAAAAAATCCCCCAAAAATCCCAAAAATCCCCCCAAAATCCCCAAAAATCCCCCCAAAATCCCCCAAAAATCCCCAAAAATCCCTTAAAAAATCCCCCAAAAAAATCCCCAAAGAAAACTCCCTATAAATCCTTAGAAATCTAAAAATGTTGGAAAAAAAATCCTAAAAAAGCCCCAAAGATTCTCCCAAAAAACTTCCATAAATCCCAAAAAATTCCCCAAAAAAAACCAAAGAAAAAATTCTATAAATGAAAAAAAAATCCTGAAAAATCCCCCAAAAATTCCACCCCAAAAATCCCCAAAAAATCCCCCCAAAAAATCCTTAAAAATTCCCTGAAAATTCCGGGGGGATTCTCCTGCCCAGAACCTGCGGGGAGGGGAAAAAATGGGAAAATTGGGAATTTCAGGAAAAAATCCCCCCAAAAATGGGAAAAAAAAGGGAAAAAATCGACCAAAAGTCCCCAAAAAAATCAAAAAAAAATCCCCCCAAAAATCCCCCCCAAAATCCCAAAAAAAATCCCCAAAATATTCCCAAAAAAATCCCCAAAAATTCCCAAAAATATCCCCTAAAAAATCCCCCCAAAATCCCCCAAAAAATCCCCAAAAAATTCCCAAAACCCCCCCAAAAAATCCCCCAAAAATCCCCCAAAAATTCACCTAAAAATCCCCCCAAAAATCTCCAAAAAATCCCCCAAAAATCCCCAAAAATCCCCCCAAAAATCCCAAAAAATCCCCCCAAAATCCCCAAAAAATCCCCCAAAAAATCCCCCAAAAATCCCAAAAAATCCCCCCAAAAATCCTCCAAAAAATCCCCCAAAAATCTCAAAAAATCCCCAAAAAATCCCCCCAAAATCCCCCAAAAATCCCCAAAAAATCCCCAAAAATCCCCTAAAAAATCGCCAAAAAATCCCCAAAATCCCCCCAAAATCCCCCCAAACAATCCCCAAAAATCCCCAAAAAAATCCCAAAAAAATCCCCCCCCCAAATCCCCCCAAAATCCCAAAAATCCCTAAAAAATCCCCCAAAAATCCACAAAAATTCCCCCAAAAATCCCCAAAAAATCCCCAAAGAAAACTCCCAGAAAATCCTTAGAAATCTAAAATGTTGGAAAAAAAATCCTAAAAAAGCCCCAAAGATTCTCCCCAAAAAACTTCCATAAATCCCAAAAAATTCCCCCAAAAAAAGCAAAGAAAAAATTCTATAAATGAAAAAAAAATCCTGAAAAATCCCCCAAAAAATTCCACCCCAAAAATCCCAGAAATCCCCCAAAAATTCCTTAAAAATTCCCTGAAAATTCCGGGGGGATTCTCCTGACCAGAACCTGCGGGTAGGGGAAAAAATGGGAAAATTGGGAATTTCGGGAAAAAATCCCCCTAAAAATGGAAAAAAAAAAAAGGAAAAAATCGACCAAAAATCCCCCAAAAAATCCCCAAAAAAATCCCCCCAAAAATTCCCCAAAAAATCCCCAAAAAACCCCAAAAATCCCTAAAAAATCCCCCAAAAATCCCCCCAAAATCCCAAAAAAAATCCCAAAAAATCCCCAAAATTCCCCCAAATATCCCCAAATAATCCCCAAAAAATCCCCAAAAAATCCCCAAAAAATCCCCCAAAAATCCCCCAAAAAATCCCCAAAAAATCCCCCAAAAAAACCCCAAAAAATCCCCCAAAAATCCCCCAAAAAATCCCCAAAAATCCAAAAAAAATCCCCAAAAATCCCCCAAAAATCCCCCCAAAATCCCCCAAAAATTCCCCAAAAAATCTCCCAAAAATCCCCAAAAATCCCCAAAAAATCCCCAAAAATTCAAAAAAAATCCCCCAAAAATCCCATAAAATTCACCTAAAAATTGCACCAATCCCAATAAAAATCCCCCCCAAATTCCCAGAAAATTCCCCAAAATTCCCAATAAATCCCTCTAAAATTCTCCCAAAATTTCCAAGAATGACCCCAAAAATTCCCCAAAATTCTCAATAGATCCTCATAAAATCCACCCCCACAAAATCCTGAAAAATTCCATCAAATCCCTCCAAAAGCTCAAAAAATTCCAAAAATTCTTCCAAAAATTCTTTAAAAATCCCCCCAAATTCTCCAAAATTTCTCCCAAAAATTCCCCAAAAATCCCCCCAAAAATTCTTCAAAAAATCCCCAAAAATTCTCAGAAATTAAAATTTAAAAACCCAAAAAATTCTCCAAAAAAATCAGAAATAACTCCCAAAAAATCCCTGTAAGATTCCATCTCTGCCCCCCAAAAAATCCCAAAAATTTTCCCAAAATTCTCCCAAAATTCTCAATAGATCCCCAAAAATCCCTAAAAATTCCATCAAATGCTCAAAAATTTCCCAAAAATTCTTCAAAGAATTCTTTAAAAATCCTCCCAAATTCTCCAAAAAAATCCCCAAAATTTCTCCAAAAATTCCCCAAAAAATTCCCAGAAAATCCCCCAAAATCCTCAAAAAATTCCTCAAAAAATTCCCATAAAATTCCCATAAAATCCCACAAAAATTCCCCCAAAATTCCCAGAAAATCCCCCAAAATCCTCAAAAAATTCCCCAAAAATTCCCCCAAAATTCCCATAAAATCTCGCAAACATTCCCAAAAAATTCCCCAAAAATTCCCATAAACCCCCCCCAAATTAAAAAAAAAGAGCAAAAAAATTCCCCAAAAATTCCCAAAAAATTCCTAGAAAATCCACAACAAATCCCCACCTACAAAAATCCCCCATCCACAAAAATTCCCCAAAAAATTCCCCAAAAATTCCATCAAATCCCCCGCAAAATTTTAAAAAAAGAGCAAAAAAATTTCCCCAAAATTCCCAGAAAATCCCCAAAAATCCTCAAAAAATTCCCCAAAAATTCCCAAAAAATTCCCATAAAACCCCACAAAAATTCCCCAAAAATTCCCTTAAAACCCAACAAAAATTCCCAAAAAATTCCCCAAAAAATTTCCAAAAAATTCCATTAAATCCCCCCAAAATTAAAAAATAAGAACAAAAATATTCCCCCAAAATTCCAAAAAATTCCCCAAAAATGCTCAGAAAATTCCCAAAATTCCCAAAAAAATTCCCCAAAAAATCCCCAAAAATTCCAAAAAATTCCCCAAAAATGGTCAGAAAATTCCCATAAAATCCCCAAAAATCCTCAAAAAATTCCCCAAAAATTCCCAAAATATTCCCAGAAAATCCCCCAAAATCCTCAAAAAAATCCCCCAAAATTGGCAGAAAATTCCCATAAAATTCCCCAAAAATGGTCAGAAAATTCCCATAAAATCCCGAAAAATTCCCCAAAATTCCCCAAAAAATTCCCCCCAAAATGCTCAGAAAATTCCCATAAAATCCCCAAAAATTCCAAAAAATTTCCCAAAAATGGTCAGAAAATTCCCATAAAATCCCGAAAAATTCCCCAAAATTCCCCAAAAAATTCCCCCCAAAATGCTCAGAAAATTCCCATAAAATCCCAAAAAATTCCAAAAAAATGCTCAGGAAATTCCAATAAAATCCCCAAAAATCCTCAAAAAATTCCCCCAAAATTCCCAAAATATTCCCAGAAAATCCCCAAAAATCCTCAAAAAAAATCCCCAAAAATTCCCTAAAAATGGTCAGAAAATTCCCATAAAATCCCGAAAAATTCCCCAAAAATTCTCCAAAAATGGTCAGAAAATTCCCCAAAAATTCCCCAAAAATTCCCAAAAATTCCACAAAATTAAAAAAAAATTCCCCAAAAAATGCTCAGGAAATTCCCATAAAATCCCCCCAAAAAATTCCCCCCAAAATGCTCTGAAAATTCCCAAAAAATCCCAAAAATTCCCAAGAAATCCCCAAAAAATGCTCAGAAAATTCCCATAAAATTCCGAAAAATTCCGAAAAATTTCCAAAAAATTCCCAAAATTCCCAAAAAATTCCCAAAAATTCCCAAAAATTCCCCCAAAATTTCCATAAAATCCCCATAAAATTCCCAAAATTCCCCAAAATTCCCAAATTTTGGTTGCTCACCACTCCAATCGTGCTGCAGGTGTGGAAAAGGACGGAAAAATCGTGATTTTCCAGCCCCTCCTTCAGCTCCTCCAGCCCCTCCAGCAGCTCGTCCGGTGATCCCGAGAAAATCCTGCGGGGGAAAATCCAAAATTCCCAAAATTCCCAAAATTCCCAAAATTCCCACCCCGATCCAAAAAAAAAAATTCAGGCAAAGATTTTTTTTTTTCCTGATTTTTGGGGCAAATTCCAGCCTTAAAATGGGGATAAAACCCCTGGAAAAATTCCAGGAAAAATCGGGAAAAACCAAAATCCTGGAATTCCGAGCTTGGAAAAAAACCTTGGAATTCTCAAATCCACCCAAGTCTGTCGTTATCCCATAAAAAAAAAATCTGGGAATTTTGGATTTTCCCCGATTTTCGAGGGGAATTCTCGTGGGTGAGGAGTTGAAAATTCCGGGAATTCCTTCCTCAGGATCCCCAAAATTTCAGGAATTCCATGGAAAAATTGGAATTGGATGGGATTGAACCCCAAAACCTCCTGGAATTCCATGGAAAAGTTGGAATTTTGTGGATTGGACCCCAAAAATTTGGGAATTCCATGGAAAAATCTGGAATTGGATGGGATGGAACCCCAAAACCTCCTGGAATTCCATGGAAAAGTCGGAATTTTGTGGGATTGGACCCCAAAAATTTGGGAATTCTGTGGAAAAATCTGGAATTGGATGGGATGGAACCCCAAAACCTCCTGGAATTCCATGGAAAAGTTGGAATTTTGTGGGATTGGACCCCCAAAACTCTCAGAATTCCATGGAAAATCTGGAATTGGATGGGATTGGACCCCAAAAATTTGGGAATTCCGTGGAAAAATCGGAATTGGATGGGATAGAACCCCAAAAATTTTGGGAATTCCGTGGAAAAATCTGGAGTTGGATGGGATGGAACCCCCAAAAATTCGGGAATTCCGTGGAAAAGTTGGAATTTTATGGGATTGGACTCCAAAATTTTGGGAATTCCGTGGGAAAATCAGAATTGGATGGGATGGAACCCCAAAAATTTGGGAATTCCGTGGAAAAATCTGGAAAAAACCTCCTGGAATTCCATGGAAAAGTTGGAATTTGTGGGATTGGACCCCAAAAACTCCCAGAATTCTATGGAAAAATCGGAATTGGATGGAACCTACAAAAAATTTGGGAATTCCGTGGAAAAATCTGGAATTGGATGGGATGGAACCCCCCAAAAATTTGGGAATTCTGTGGAAAAATCGGAATTGGATGGGATGGAACCCCCCAAAAATTCGGGAATTCCGTGGAAAAGTTGGAATTTTATGGGATTGGACCCCAAAAATTTGGGAATTCTGTGGGAAAATCAGAATTGGATGGGATTGAACCCCAAAAATTTGGGAATTTTGTGGAAAAATCTGAAGTTGGATGGGATGGAACCCCCCAAAACTTTTGGAATTCCAGGGAATTCCCTCTCCAGCAGCGCCCCCTGCTGGACAAGCCGAGAACTGCACGCTGCCCAAACCCCGAAACCTCGGGAAAAGCATTCCCAAAAATCCCCAAAATTCCCAAAAAGGCCCTGGGAACTGGGGAATGTTGGGGTTGGGGAATTGCGGCCCCACCTTGGCAGCAGAGCTGGATGCGCAGCAGGGCCCCGACGCAATCCAGGGAATGGCGGCGGATTCTGCGGAATTCCGTCCGAGCAGCGCGGGGCCAGCAGCGCCAGGAGGGGACCCAGGGCCGGGAACGGAGTCACCGACTGCGGGGACAGCGGGAATGGGAAATTCGGGAATGGGAAATTCGGGAATGGAAACCGGGAATGAAAACCAGGAATGAAATCCGGGAATGGAAACCGGGAATGGAATCCAGAAATAAAAACCAGGAATGAAAACCAGGAATGGAATCCAGGAATGGAATTCGGGAATGGAATCTGGGAGTGGAATTTGGGGAATGGAATCTGGGAATGGAATCTGGGAATGGGATCTGGGAATGAAAACCAGGAATGGGGAATGGAATCCAGAAATAAAAACCAGAAATGGAATCCAGGAATGGAATCTCGGAATGAAACCGGGAATGAAAACCAGGAATGGAATCCAGGAATGGAACCCGGGAGTGGAATTTGGGGAATGGAATCTGGGAATGGAAGTTGGGAATGGGAACTGGGAATGAACCCCAGGAATTCCACGGGGCCAGGAGGGGACCCAGGGCCTGGAACGGAGTCAGGGACTGCAGGGGGAGGGGAAATTGGGAATGGAAAATGGGAAAAAAAACTGGGAATGGAATCTGGGAGTGGAATCTGGGAATGAAAACCAGGAACGGGGAATGGAATCCAGAAATAAAAACCAGGAATGAAAACCAGGAATGGAATCCAGGAACGGAATTCGGGAATGGAATTTGGGAATGGAATCTGGGAATGGAATCTGGGAATGGAATCTGGGAATGGAATTTGGGAATGGAATCTGGGAATGGAATCTGGGAATGGAATCTGGGAATGAAAACCAGGAATGAAATCTGGGAATGAAAACCAGGAACGGGGAATGGAAGCCGGGAATGGAATCTGGGAATGAAACCGGGAATGAAAACCAGGAATGGAATCCGGGAATGGAATTCGGGAATGGAATCTGGGGATTAAATTCGGGGATGGAATCGGCGAATGGAATTTGGGAATGAAAACCAGGAATGGGGAATGGAAGCCAGGAATGGAATCCAGAAATAAAAACCAGGAATGGAATCTGGGAATGGAATCTGGGAATAAAAACCAGGAATGAAAACCGGGAATGGAATCTGGGGATGGAATCTGGGAATGGAATTTGGGGGAAAAAAAATGGGGAATGGAATCTGGGAATGGAATTCAGGATTGGAATCCTGGAATGGGATTTGGGAATAAAAACCTGGAATGGAATCTGGGGATTAAATTTGGGGATGGAATATGGGAATGGAATTTGGGAATGAAAACTGGGAATGGGGAATGGAAGCCAGGAATGGAATCCAGAAATAAAAACCAGGAATGGAATCCGGGAATGGAATCTGGGAATGAAACCGGGAATGAAAACCAGGAATGGAATCCAGGAATGGAATCTGGAGATGGAATTTGGGGAATGGAATCCGGGAATGGAATTTGGGGAATGGAATCTGGGAATGAACCCCAGGAATTCCACGGGGCCAGGAGGGGACCCAGGGCCGGGAACGGAGTCACCGACTGCGGGGACAGCAGGGGGAAAAGTGGGAATGGGAAATTCGGGAATGGAAACCGGGAATGGAATCGGGGAGTGGAATTTGGGAATGGAATCTGGGAATGGGGAATGGAATTGGGGAATGGAATCCAGAAATAAAAACCAGGAATGGAATCCGGGAATGGAATCTGGGAATGAAACCGGGAATGAAAACCAGGAATGGAATCTGGGAATAAAAACTGGGAATGAAAACCAGGAATGGAATCCAGGAATGGAATTTGGGAATGGAATCTGGGAGTGGAATTGGGGAATGAAATCTGGGAATGAAAACCAGGAATGGGGAATGGAAGCCGGGAATGGAATCCAGAAATAAAAACCTGGAATGGAATCCAGGAATGGAATCTGGGAATGAAACCGGGACTGAAAACCAGGAATGGAGTTCGGGAATGGAATCTGGGAGTGGAATTTGGGGAATGGAATCTGGGAATGGAATCTGGGAATGAAATCTGGGAATGAAAACCAGGAACGGGGAATGGAATGCCGAAATAAAAACCAGGAATGAAAACCAGGAATGGAATCTGGGAATGAAACCGGGAATGAAAACCAGGAATGGAATCCGGGAATGGAATCTGGAGATGGAATTTGGGGAATGGAATCAGGGAATGGAATCTGGGAGTGGAATCTGGGAATGGAATCTGGGAATGAAAACCGGGAACGGGGAATGGAATCCAGAAATAAAAACCAGGAATGGAATCCAGGAATGAAACCGGGAATGAAAACCAGGAATGGAATTCGGGAATGGAATCTGGGAGTGGAATTTGGGGAATGGAAGCCAGGAATGGAATTTGGGGAATGGGATCCGGGAATGCACCCCGGGAATTCCACGGGGCCAGGAGGGGACCCAGGGCCTGGAACGGAGTCAGGGACTGCGGGGAGGGTGGGAAAAGTGGGAATGGGAAATTTGGGAATGGAATCTGGGAATGGGGAATGGAAGCCGGGAATGGAATCCAGAAATAAAAACCAGGAATGGAATCCGGGAATGGAATCTGGGAATAAAAACTGGGAATGGAACCCAGGAATGGAATCCAGGAATGGAATTCGGGAATGGAATCTGGGAATGGAATCTGGGAATGGAATCTGGGAATGAAAACCAGGAATGGAATCTGGGAATGGAATCTGAGAATGAAAACCAGGAATGGAATCTGGGAATGGAATCCAGAAATAAAAACCTGGAATGGAATCCAGGAATGGAATCTGGGAATAAAACCGGGAATGAAAACCAGGAATGGAATCCGGGAATGGAATTTGGGAATGAAAACCAGGAATGGAATCTGGGAATGGAATTTGGGAATGGAATTTGGGAATGAAAACCAGGAATGGACTCTGGGGATGGAATCCGGGAGTGGAATCCAGAAATGGAGTCAGGGAATAAAAACCTGGAATGGAATTTGGGAATGGACCTTGGGAATCAAATCGGGAATAAAAATCAGGAATGGAATTCAGGAATGGAATTTGGGAGTGTAACTGGGTGGGAATAAAAACTGGGAATGGATTTCGGGAATGAACTCTGGAAATAAAATCTGGGAATGAAATTTGGGAATGGAATTTGGGAGTGAAACTGGGTGGGAATAAAAACTGGGAATGGATTTCGGGAATTCGCATTTCATTATTTATCTATTACCAATGTAATGCATCTATTTATCATTCAATTAATGTAAATGAGATGAATGCAATGATACCTAATTAAGGTAATTAATTAGCGCTAATTAGGGGCTGTGGGTGACTCACGGTGACGCGGAGGCGCCGCAGGAATTCTTTTATTATTATTATTAATTATTTGATTTATTTTCTATACATTGCATACATTGATTATTCAGTTGATGTAATTGAGATGAATGCAATGATACCTAATTAAGGCAATTAATTAGGGGTAATTAACAGTTTTTGGTGACTCACGGTGACGTGGAGGCGCCGCAGGAATTCTTCTTTTATTATTATTAACTATTTGATTTATTTTCTATCTATTGCGTACACTCATTATTTAATTAATGTAATGTAATGTAATGTGATCCCATCTAATTAAGGTAATTAATTAGCGCTAATTAGGGGCTGTGGGTGACTCACAGTGACGCGCAGGTGCGACTGGAATTCTTTTATTATTATTAACTATTTCATTTATTTTCTATCTATTGCGTACATTGATTATTCAATTAATGTAATGTAATGTAATGTGATCCCATCTAATTAAGGCAATTAATTAGGGGTAATTAGGGGTTTTTGGTGATTCACGGTGACGCGGAGGCGCCGCAGGAATTCTTTTATTATTATTAACTATTTGATTTATTTTCTATACATTGCATACATTGATTATTCAGTTGATGTAATTGAGATGAATGCAATGATACCTAATTAAGGTAATTAATTAGGGGTAATTAATGGCTCCTGTGACTCATGGTGACGCGCAGGCGCCGCAGGAATTCTTTTATTATTATTAACTACTCGATTTATTTTCTATCTATTGCGTACACTCATTATTTAATTGATGTAATGTAATGTAATGCAATCCCATCTAATTAAGGTAATTAATTAGCGCTAATTAGGGGCTGTGGGTGACTAACAGTGACGCGGAGGCGCCGCAGGAATTCTTCTCTTATTATTAACTATTTGATTTATTTTCTATACATTGCCTACATTGATTATTCAGTTGATGTAATTGAGATGAATGCAATGATACCTAATTAAGGCAATTAATTAGCGCTAATTAGGGGCTGTGGGTGACTCACGGTGACGCGGAGGCGCCGCAGGAACTCTTTTATTATTATTAACTATTTGATTTATTTTCTATCGCGTACACTGATTATTTAATTGATGTAATGTAAAGCAATGTGATCCCATCTAATGAAGGTAATTAATTAGCGCTAATTAGGGGCTGTGGGTGACTCACGGTGACGCGCAGGCGCCGCAGGAATTCTTTTATTATTAACTATTTGATTTATTTTCTATACATTGCGTACACTCATTATTTAATTGATGTAATGTAATGTAAAGTAATGTGATCCCATCTAATTAAGGCAATTAATTAGGGGTAATTAACAGTTTTGGGTGACTCACGGTGACGCGCAGGTGCCGCAGGCAGGATCCCAGCAGGGCTTTGCTGAGGCCGAGCGCTCGCAGCCGCTCCGGGGGGCGCGGGGAGCGGATCCAGGGCCCCAAGTGCTGCAGCGGGGAGAGAGGGGATGGAGCCCGGGAATCCAGCGGGAAAATCCCGGAATTCCGGAGGGGAAATCCCGGAATTCCAGCGGGAAAATCCCAGTGGGAAAATCCCCCGGATTCCAGTGGGAAAATCCCGGAATTCCAGAGGGGAAATCCCGGAATTCCAGCGGGAAAATCCCAGTGGGAAAATCCCTGGATTCCAGTGGGAAAATCCCGGATTCCAGTGGGAAAATCCCGGAATTCCAAAGGGAAAATCTCGGAATTCCATGGGGAAAATCCCAGCGGGAAAATCCCAGAATTGCAGTGGGAAAATCTGGGAATTCCAGCGGGAAAATCCCAGTGGGAAAATCCCCGGATTCCAGTGGGAAAATCCCGGAATTCCGGAGGGGAAATCCCGGGATTCCAGTGGGAAAATCTCGGAATTCCAGTGGGGAAATCCTTGCGGGAAGATCCCGGAATGGCAGTGGGAAAATCCTGGAATTCCAGCGGGAAAATCCAAGAATTCCAAAGGGAAAATCTCGGAATTCCATGGGGAAAATCACGGAATTCCAGCGGGAAAATCCCGGGATTCCAGAGGGAAATTCCCAGAGGGAAAATCTCAGAATTCCAGCAGGAAAATCCCAGAATTATTCCAGTGCGGAAATCCCAGAATTCCAGCAGGAAAATCCCGGAATTCCAGTGGGGAAATCTCAGGATTCCAGCGGGAATATCCCAGAATTCCAGCGGGAAAATCCCAGAATTCCAGCAGGAAATTCCCAGAATTCCAGCGGGAAAATCCCAGAATTCCAGCAGGAAAATCCTGGAATTCCAGGGGGAAATCCCAGAGGGAAAATCCTGGAATTCCAGTGGGAAAATCCCAGAAGGAAAATCCTGGAATTCCAGTGGGAAAATCCCAGGATTCCAGCAGGAAAATCCCAGGATTCCAGGGGGAAATCCCATTGGGAAAATCCTGGAATTCCAGCGGGGAAATCCCAGTATTCCAAAGGGAAAATCCTGGAATTCCAAGGGGAAAATTCCAGGATTCCAGCGGGAAAATCCCAGGATTCCAGCAGGGAAAATCCCGGAATTCCAGAGGGGAAATCCCAGAAGGAAAATCCTGGAATTCTAGCAGGAAAATCCTGGAATTCCGGGGGGAAATCCCAGGATTCCAGCGGGAAAAACCTCAGAATTCTAAGGAAAAATCACAGAATTCCAGTGGGAAACTCCCGGAATTCCGAGCTGGAAAATCCCAGAAATCTGAGCTGGAAAATCCCGGAATTCCGAGCTGGAAAATCCCAGGATTCCAGCGGGAAAATCCCGGAATGCCAGCATGAAAATCCCATGGGAAAATCCTGGAATTCTGGCAGGAATATTCCGGAATTCTGGAGAGAAAATCCTGGAATCCCAAAGGGGAAATCCCAGAATTTCAAGAGGAAAAAATCCTGGAATTCCAAAGGGAAAATCCAGGAACTGTCACAGGAAAATCCTGGAATTCTGGTGGGGAAAACCCTGGAATTCTGCAGGGAAAATCCCAGAATTCCAAGGGGGAAATCCTGGAATTCTGCAGAGAAAACCCTGGAATTTTCCTTGGAATTTCCCCATTCCAAATTTCCCACCCCCCCCCCCCCATTCCAGAATTCCCAGAATTCCCAGAATTCCCATTCCAAATTCTCCCTCCCCCTTCCCATTCTTCCAGAATTCCCATTCCTGGAATTCCCAGAATTCCCGTTCCCAATTTCCCATTCCCATTCCAAAAAATCCCAGAAATCCCAGCCCCATTCCCAGAATTCCCATTCCTGGAATTCCCACTCCCAGAATTCCCACTCCCAGAATTCCCAGAATTCCCAATTTTCCATTCCCATTCCTGGCATTCCCAGAATTCCCAGAATTCCCATTCCCAATTTTCCATTCCCATTCCAAAAAAATCCCAGAAATCCCAGAATTCCCAGCCCCATTCCCAGAATTCCCATTCCTGGAATTCCCACTCCCAGAATTCCCGAATTCCCATTCTTTGGAATTCCCAAATTCCCAGAATTCCCAGATTTTTCATTCCCTGGAATTTCCCCATTTCCATTCCCAGAATTCCTAACTTTCCATCCCCATTCCCATTCCTGGAATTCCCACAATTCCAAAATCCCAGAATTCCCAGAATTCCCAGAATTCCCCACAATTCCCCTGTGATCCCAGAGCCGCCTCCCAAAATTCCCAGAAGAATTCCCAAAAGAATTCCAAAATTTCTCCAGATAATTCCCAGAACGACTCCTGAAATTCCCCCAACATTCCCGAAATGATTCCCAGAATTCCCAAATAATTCCCAACATTCCCAAAACTCCCTGAATAATCCCCCCAAAAATCCCCAAATTTGTCCCAAAATTCCCCCAAATAATCCCAAAATAACTCCAAAAATTCCCAAAATTCCTCCCAAATTCCCCAAAATAATTCCCAAAATTCCCGGAATTCCCAAATTTTCCCCCAAAATTCCCCCAAATTGCCAAAATAGCTCCCAAAATTCCTAAAATAATCCCAAAATTCCTCAAATAATTCCCAAAATTCCTCACATAATTCCCAAAATTCCCCAAAAATCCCAAAAAATTCCCAGACTTCCCCAAATAATTCCCCAAAATTCCCCAAAAATCCCAAAATAATCCCAAAAATACCAAAATACTCCCAAAATTCCTCAAATAATTCCCAAAATTCCCCATATCATTCACAAATTCCCCAAAATTCCCCCAAAAATTCCCAAAATTCCCCCCCAAAAAATCCCCAAAATAATTCCCAAAATTCCCAGAATTCCCAAAATTCCCCCCAAAATTCCCAAAATTTCCCCCAAAATTCCCCAAATCCCCCAAATAATTCCCAAAATTCCCCCAAAATCCCAAAATAATCCCCAAAATCCCCTCAAATCCCCCAAAATCAAAAAAATTTCCCAGAATTTCCCAAATAATTCCCCAAATAATTCCCCAAATAATTCCCAAAGTTCCCAGAATTCCCCAAATAATTCCCAGAATTCCCCCCAAAGTTCCCAAAATTCCCCCAAAATCCCAAAACAATCCCAAAAAATCCCCAAAATTCCCCAAAAAATCCCCAAAATTCCCCAAAATAATCCCAAAAATTCCCGGAATTCCCAAAATATCCCCCAAAATATCCCCCAAAATTCCCAAATTTCCCCAAAATTCCCCCAAATAATTCCAAAAATTCCCCCAAATCCCAAAATTCCCCCCAAAATTCCTGAAATAATTCCCAAAATTCCCCCAAAAATCCCCAAAATTCCCCAAATATTCCCAAAATTCCCCAAATAATTCCCCAAATATCCCCCAAAATTCCAAAAATTCCCCCAAAATCCCCAAATTCCCCCAAAATTCCCGAAATAATTCCCAAAATTCCCAAAAAAATCCCCAAAATTCCCCAAATAATCCCAAAATTCCCCAAATAATTCCCAAAATTCCCCCCAAAATCCCCCAAAATCCCCAAATAATCCCCAAATTCCCCAAATAATCCCAAAATTCCCCCAAAATTCCCAAAATCTCCCCCAAAATTCCCCAAAATCCCCCAAAATTCCCAAAAAAATCCCCCAAAATCCCCCCAAAATCCCCAAAATTCCCCTAATAATCGCAAAATATCCCCCAAAGTTCCCAAAATTCCCCCAAAATCCCCCAAATAATTCCAAAAATTCCCCCCCAATCCCAAAATTCCCCCCAAAATTCCCGAAATAATTCCCAGAATTCCCAAAAAAATCCCCAAAATTCCCCAAATAATCCCAAAATTCCTCAAATAATTCCCAAAATTCCCCCCAAAATCCCCCAAAATCCCCAAATAATCCCCAAATTCCCCAAATAATCCCAAAATTCCCCCAAAATTCCCAAAATCTCCCCCAAAATTCCCCCAAATCCCCCAAAATTCCCAAAAAAATCCCCCAAAATCCCCCAAAAATCCCCAAAATTCCCCAAATAATCCCAAAATTCCCCCAAAATTCCCAAATTTCCCCAAAATTCCCCCAAATAATTCCAAAAATTCCCCCAAATCCCAAAATTCCCCCCAAAATTCCCGAAATGATTCCCAAAATTCCCCCCAAAATCCCCAAAATTCCCCAAATAATCCCAAAATTCCCCAAATAATTCCCAAAATTCCCCCCAAAATCCCCCAAATAATCCCCAAATAATCCCAAATAATCCCAAAATTCCCCCAAAATTCCCAAAATCTCCCCCAAAATTCCCCAAAATTCCCAAAAAAATCCCCCAAAATCCCCCCAAAATCCCCAAAATTCCCCAAATAATCCCAAACTATCCCCCAAAGTTCCCAAAATTCCCCCAAAATCCCCCAAATAATTCCAAAAATTCCCCCAAATCCCAAAATTCCCCCCAAAATTCCCGAAATGATTCCCAAAATTCCCCCCAAAATCCCCAAAATTCCCCAAATAATCCCAAAATTCCCCAAATAATTCCCAAAATTCCCCCCAAAATCCCCCAAATAATCCCCAAATAATCCCAAATAATCCCAAAATTCCCCCAAAATTCCCAAAATCTCCCCCAAAATTCCCCAAAATTCCCAAAAAAATCCCCCAAAATCCCCCCAAAATCCCCAAAATTCCCCAAATAATCCCAAACTATCCCCCAAAGTTCCCAAAATTCCCCCAAAATCCCCCAAATAATTCCAAAAATTCCCCCAAATCCCAAAATTCCCCCCAAAATTCCCGAAATAATTCCCAGAATTCCCAAAAAAATCCCCAAAATTCCCCAAATATTCCCAAAATTCCCCAAATAATTCCCGAAATTCCCCCCAAAATCCCCAAAAAATCCCAAAAATTCCCCCAAAAATCCCCCAAATTCACTAAAAATCCCAAAATTATCCCCAAAATTCCCCGAAACCATTCCCAGAATTCCCAGAAATCCCCGGAATTGCCCCAAAGTCACCTCGAAGATCTCCTGGAGGCCGGCGGGGCTGAGGCGCCTCCGGAGCAGCGCCCGGAGCAGCTCCGAGAGAGCCCCCAGAGCTCCCGAGAGAAGGTCCTGGAAAAAATTCCCAGAATTCCCAGCTGGGAAAACCCCTGGAATTCCCAACTCCATCCAATCCGTGGTTATCCCAGAAAAAAAATTGGGAATTTTGGGGTTTTTCCCCATTTTTGGGGTCAAATTCTTGTGGATGAGGGCTTGAAAAATCCCAAAAAATTTAGGATATAGAAGGAAAATCCTGGAATTCCGAGCTGGGAAAACCCCTGGAATTCCCAACTCCATCCAATCCGTGGTTATCCCAGGAAAAAATTGGGAATTTTGGGGTTTTTCCCATTTTTGGGGTCAAATTCTTGTGGATGAGGGCTTGAAAAACCCCAGAAAAATTAGGGAAAGGAGGAAAATCCTGGAATTCTGAGCTGGGAAAACCCCTGGAATTCCTAAATCCATCTGAGGTCGTTGTGATCCCAGAAAAAAAATTGGGAATTTTGGGGTTTTCCCCATTTTTGGGGTCCAATTCTTGTGGATGAGGGCTTGAAAAATCCCCAAAAATTTGGGAAAGGAGGAAAATCCTGGAATTCCGAGCTGGGAAAACCCCTGGAATTCCCAACTCCATCCAGCCCATCGTGATCCCAGAAAAAAAATTGGGAATTTTGGGGTTTTTCCCCATTTTTGGGAAGAATTCTTGTGGATAAGGGGAAGGAGGCTGTTAAAAATTCCAGGAAAAATTTGGGAAAGGAGGAAAATCCTGGAATTCCGAGCTGGGAAAACCCCTGGAATTCCCAACTCCATCCAGCCCATCGTGATCCCAGAAAAAAAATTGGGAATTTTGGGGTTTTTCCCCATTTTTGGGAAGAATTCTTGTGGATAAGGGGAAGGAGGCTGTTAAAAATTCCAGGAAAAATTTGGGACAGGAGGAAAATCCTGGAATTCCGAGCTGGGAAAACCCCTGGAATTCCCAACTCCATCCAATCCGTGGTTATCCCAGAAAAAAAAATTGGGAATTTTGGGGTGTTTCCCCATTTTTGGGGTCAAATTCTTGTGGATGAGGGCTTGAAAAATCCCCAAAAATTTGGGAAAGGAGGAAAATCCTGGAATTCCCAGCTGGGAAAACCCCTGGAATTCCTAAATCCATCTGAGGTCATTGTTATCCCAGAAAAAAATTGGGAATTTTGGGGTTTTCCCCATTTTTGGGGTGAATTCTTGTGGATGAGGCCTTGAAAAATCTCAGGAAAATTTGGGAAGGGAGGAAGTTCCCGGAATTCCCAGCTGGGAAAACCCCTGGAATTTCCAACTCCATCCAGCCCATCGTGATCCCGGAAAAAAATTGGGAATTTTGGGATTTTTCCCCATTTTTGGGGGCAAATTCTTGTGAATGAGGGCTTGAAAAATCCCAGAAAAATTTGGGATAAGGGAGGAAAATCCTGGAATTCCGAGCTGGGAAAACCCCTGGAATTCCCAACTCCATCCAGTCCGTGGTTATCCCGGAAAAAAAATTGGGAATTTTGGGGTTTTTCCCCATTTTTGGGGTCAAATTCTTGTGGATGAGGGCTTGAAAAATCCCAAAAAATTTGGGATATAGAAGGAAAATACTGGAATTCCCAGCTGGGAAAACCCCTGGAATTCCTAAATCCATCTGAGGTCGTTGTTATCCCGGAAAAAAAATTGGGAATTTTGGGGTTTTCCCCATTTTTGGGAAGAATTCTTGTGGATGAGGGCTTGAAAAATCCCAGAAAAATTTGGGATATAGAAGGAAAATCCCGGAATTCCGAGCTGGGAAAACCCCTGGAATTCCGAACTCCATCCAGCCCATCGTGATCCCAGAAAAAAAATTGGGAATTTTGGGGTTTTTCCCCATTTTTGGGAAGAATTCTTGTGGATAAGGGGAAGGAGGCTGTTAAAAATTCCAGGAAAAATTTGGGACAGGAGGAAAATCCTGGAATTCCCAGTTGGAAAAACCCCTGGAATTCCCAACTCCATCCAATCCGTGGTTATGCCAGAAAAAAAATTGGGAATTTTGGGGTTTTCCCCCATTTTTGGGGAGAATTCTTGTGGATGAGGGCTTGAAAAATCCCCCAAAATTTGGGAAAGGAGGAAAATCCTGGAATTCCCAGCTGGGAAAACCCCTGGAATTCCTAAATCCATCTGAGGTCATTGTTATCCCAGAAAAAAATTGGGAATTTTGGGGTTTTCCCCATTTTTGGGGTGAATTCTTGTGGATGAGGCCTTGAAAAATCTCAGGAAAATTTGGGAAGGGAGGAAGTTCCCGGAATTCCCAGCTGGGAAAACCCCTGGAATTTCCAACTCCATCCAGCCCATCGTGATCCCGGAAAAAAATTGGGAATTTTGGGATTTTTCCCCATTTTTGGGGGCAAATTCTTGTGAATGAGGGCTTGAAAAATCCCAGAAAAATTTGGGATAAGGGAGGAAATTCCTGGAATTCCGAGCTGGAAAAAAACCCCTGGAATTCCTAAATCCATCTGAGGTCATTGTTATCCCGGAAAAAAAATTGGGAATTTTGGGGTTTTTCCCCATTTTTGGGGTCCAATTCTTGTGGGTGAGGGCTTGAAAAATCCCCCAAAATTTGGGATAAAGGAAGAAAATCCTGGAATTCCAAGCTGGGAAAACCCCTGGAATTCCCAACTCCATCCAATCCGTGGTTATCCCAGAAAAAAAATCGGGAATTTTGGGGTTTTTCCCCATTTTTGGGAAGAATTTTTGTGGATGAGGGCTTGAACAATCCCCAAAAATTTGGGATAAGGGAGGAAAATCCTGGAATTCTGAGCTGGGAAAACCCCTGGAATTCCTAAATCCATCTGAGGTTGTTGTTATCCCGGAAAAAAATTGGGAATTTTGGGGTTTTTCCCCATTTTTGGGGTAAATTCTTGTGGATGAGGGCTTGAAAAAATCTCAGGAAAATTTGGGAAGGGAGGAAATTCCCGGAATTCCCAACTGGGAAAACCCCTGGAATTCCCAACTCCATCCAGCCCATCGTGATCCCAGAAAAAAAATTGGGAATTTTGGGGTTTTTCCCCATTTTGGGGGTCAAATTCTTGTGGATGAGGGCTTGAAAAATTCCCAAAAATTTGGGAAAGGAAGAAAATCCTGGAATTCCGAGCTGGGAAAACCCCTGGAATTCCTAAATCCGTCTGAGGTCGTTGTTTTCCCGGAAAAAAATCGGGAATTTTGGGGTTTTTCCCCATTTTTGGGGTCAAATTCTTGTGGATGAGGCCTTGAAAAATCCCAGAAAAATTTGGGAAAGGAGGAAAATCCTGGAATTCCGAGCTGGGAAAACCCCTGGAATTCCCAACTCCATCCAGCCCATCGTGATCCCGGAAAAAAAATCGGGAATTTTGGGGTTTTTCTCCATTTTTGGGGTCAAATTGTTGTGGATGAGGGGAAGGAACCTGATAAAAATTCCAGGAAAATTTGGGATAAAGGAAGAAAATCTTGGAATTTTGGAGGTGTCAACTGCAGCCGAGGGAGTTGGGAAAGGGAAAAATGGGAATGATGGGAAAAATGGGAATGGGGAAAATGGGAAAAATGGGAATAGTGGGAATAGTGGGGAAAATGGGAATGGGAAATTGGGAATAATGGGAATAGTGGGAATAATGGGAATGGGAAAATGGGAAATTTAGAATAATGGGAATGGGAATAGTGGGAATGAGGAAATGGGAATAATGGGAGTAATGGGAATGGGAATAATGGGAATAGTGGGAATGGGAATAGTGGGAATAATGGGAACAATGGGAATGGGAATGGGAAATTGGGAATAATGGGAATAATGGGAATGGGAATGATAGGAATGGGAAGGGGAGATTGGGAATGGAACAATGGGAATAGTGGGAATGAGGAAATTGGGAATAATGGGAATAGTGGGAATAATGGGAATAATGGGAATGGGAATGATGAGAATAGTGGGAATGGGAATAATGGGAATAATGGGAATGGCAAATTGGGAATAATGGGAATAGTGGGAATAGTGGGAATGGGAATAATGGGAATAATGGGAATGATGGGAATAATGGGAATAATGGGAATGGGAATGTTGGGAATAATGGGAATAATGGGAATGGCAAATTGGGAATAATGGGAATAGTGGGAATAGTGGGAATGGGAATAATGGGAATAATGGGAATGATGGGAATAATGGGAATGGGAATGTTGGGAATAATGGGAATAATGGGAATGGCAAATTGGGAATAATGGGAATAGTGGGAATAGTGGGAATGGGAATAATGGGAATAATGGGAATGATGGGAATAATGGGAATAATGGGAATGGGAATGTTGGGAATAATGGGAATAATGGGAATGGCAAATTGGGAATAATGGGAATAGTGGGAATAGTGGGAATGGGAATAATGGGAATAATGGGAATGATGGGAATAATGGGAATAATGGGAATGGGAATGTTGGGAATAATGGGAATAATGGGAATGGCAAATTGGGAATAATGGGAATAGTGGGAATAGTGGGAATGGGAATAATGGGAATAATGGGAATTGGGATTGGAAACTGGGAATGGGAATAATGGGAATAATGGGAATAATGGGAATAATGGGAACAATGGGAATAATGGGAATAGTGGGAATGGTGGGGATGGGAATAATGGGAATGGGAATAGTGGGAATGGTGGGAACAATGGGAATTGGAATAGAAAATTGGGAATGGAAATGGGAAATTGGGAATAATGGGAATATTGGGAATGGGAATAATGGGAATAATGGGAATGGGAATAATGGGAATAATGGGAGTAATGGAAATGGGAAATTTGGAATGATGGGAATAGTGGGAACGGGAATAATGGGAATATTGGGAATGATGGGAATGATGGGAATGATGGGAATAAAAAGGGAATGATGGGAGTAATGGGAATGGGAAAATGGGAATGATGGGAACAATGGGAATTGGGATGGGAAATTGGGAATGGGAAATTGGGAATGATGGGAATGGGAAAATGGGAATGATGGGAATGGGAAAATGGGAATGATGGGAATGGGAATGATGGGAACAATGGGAATTGGGATGGGAAATTGGGAATGGGAAATTGGGACTAATGGGAATAGTGGGAATAGTGGGAATAGTGGGAATAATGGGAACAATGGGAATAATGGGAATAGTGGGAATAGTGGGAATGGGAATAATGGGAATAATGGGAATGGGAAAATTGGGAATGGGAAAGATGGGAATTTGGGAATGGGAATAATGGGGATAATGGGAATGGGGAAAATGGGAATTTGGGAATGGGAATGGGAAATTGGGAATGGGAAAAATGGGAATAATGGGAATAGTGGGGATAATGGGAATGGAAAAAATGGGAATTTGGGAATAGGAAAAATGGGAAAATTGGGAAAAAAATGAGGACAATGGAAAACCTGGGAATGAGGAAGGGAATTCCCACATCTCCCACAGGACCTGGGGCTGCAATTCCCAGAAAATCTGGAGCTGCCCCAACCCAACAAAGAGCCCAGGAAAAACCCGGAATATCGGGACGGGAATTCCGCTCTTTTTTCCCGGAATTCCCAGGTTTTTTTTCCCGCCCAGATCCCAGGGAATTCCCACCTGGGCTGGGGGATCCTGGGGGTTTTTCCCGGATTCAGGCAGGGGCAGGGCCAGGACGGAGGCCAGGGCCGTGTCCAGCAGCTCGGAGCGCTCGGAGTCGCTCAGCGGCGGCTCCAGGGCTCTGGAATTCCGGGATAAGGAAAATCTGGGAATGGGAACGGCCGCGGGGGGGGGAGGGGTGGGAATTATGGGGGGTGGTTGGGGATTAGTGGGAATTTCGTGGGGATTTATTGGGAATTATTGGGGATTAATTGGGGATTATTGGGGATTATTGGGGATTAATGGGAATTATTCGGGATTAATGGGGATTTATTGGGGATTAATGGGAATTATTGGGAGATATTGGGAATTATTGGTGATTAATGGTAATTATTGGTAATTATTGGGGATTATTGGGAATTATTGGGGATTATTGGGAATTATTGGGAGTTATTGGGGATTATTGGGGATTTATTGGGAATTATTGGGAATTATTGGAGATTAATAGGAATTATTGGGAATTTATTGGGGATTATTTGGGATCATTGGGGATTTATTGGGATTTATTGGGAATTATTGGTGATTAATGGGAATTTATTGGGGATTTATTGGGGATTTATTGGGGATTTATTGGGAATTATTGGGAATTAATGGGAATTATTGGGAATTAATGGGGATTATTGGTGATTAATGGGAATTTATTGGGGATTATTGGGAGTTATTGGGGATTTATTGGGAATTATTGGGAATTAATGGGGATTATTGGGAATTAATGGGGGTTATTGGGGATTTATTGGGAATTATTGGGGATTTATTGGGAATTATTGGGAATTATTGGGAATTATTGGAGATTAATAGGAATTATTGGGAATTTATTGGGGATTATTTGGGATCATTGGGGATTTATTGGGATTTATTGGGGATTTATTGGGAATTATTGGGAATTATTGGGGATTTATTGGAATTTATTGGGGATTAATTGGGGATTTATTGGTAAGTATTGGTAATTATTGGGAATTATTGGGAATTAATGGGGATTATTGGGGATCAATGGGAATTATTCGGGATTTATTGGGAACTATTGGGGATTATTGGAGATTAATAGGAATTATTGTGAATTTATTGGGGATTACTGGGGATTAATTGGGGATTTATTGGGAATTTATTGGGAATTTATTGGGGATAATTGGGAATTAATGGGGATTATTGGAAATTATTGGGGATTATTGGGGATTATTGGGGATTTATTAGGAATTATTGGGATTTATTGGGGATTATTGGTGATTATTGGGGATTATTGGGGATTATTAGGGATTAATGGGAATTATTGGGGACTAATTGGGGATTTATTGGGGATTTATTGGGATTTAATGGGAATTATTGGGAATTATTAGGGATTATTGGGGATTTATTGGGATTTAATGGGAATTATTGGGAATTTATTGGGGATTAATGGGATTTATTGGGGATTATTGGGAATTATTGCGGATTTATTGGGATTTATTGGGGATTTATTCAGAATTATTGGTGATTATTGGGGATTATTGGGAATTATTGGGGATTCATGGGAATTATTCGGGATTTATTGGGATTTATTGGGGATTTATTGGGAATTATTGGGAATTTATTGGGGATTTATTGGGAATTAATGGGGATTATTGAGGTTTAATTGGGAATTATTGGGAATTATTGGGAATTACTGGAAGTTATTAGGAATTTATTGGGGATTTATTGGGAATTATTGGTGATTAATGGGAATTATTGGGAATTATTGGGGATTTATTGTGGATTTATTTGGATTAATTGGCAGTTATTGGGAATTCTTAGGAATTAATTGGGAATGATTTGGATTAATTGGGAATTATGGGGAATTACTGGGAATTAATGGGAATTTATTGGGAATTATTGGGAATTAATAGGAATTCTTGGGATTAATGGGAATTTATTGGGAATTATTGAGAATTATTGGGGATTAATGGAAATTATTGGGAATTACTTGGGAATTAACTGGGAATTATTGGGAATTATTAGGAACTATTGGGAAATAATGGGAATTTACTGAGAATTATGGGGATTGTTGGGAATTATTGGGAATTAATTAGGAATTAATGGGGATTAATGGGAATTAATTAGGAATTAATGGGAATTAATTAGGAAATAATGGGAATCAACTGGGAATTAATTAGGAATTAATGGGAATCAACTGGGAACTAATGGGAATTTATTGGGAATTATTGGGAGTTATTGGGAACTAATTGGGAATTAATGGGAATTTGGTGGGAGTTTTTGAAGGTTATTTGGGAATTCCCAAATCCCAGAATTCCAAGGAGGCTCCGGAATTCCCGGAATTCTGAGAACGCTGGGAATTCCCAAGGATCCAGCCCCAAATCCCAAATCCCAACACATTCCCAAATCCCAGAATTCCCAGAATTCTGGGAATGCTGGGAATTCCCAGAGACCCAACCCCAAATCCCAATCCCAGAATTCCCAGAATTCCCAAGGACCCAATCCCAGAATTCCTGTAATTCCCAGAATTTTGGGAATTCCCAAGGATCCAGCCCCAAATCCCAAATCCCAGCCCATTCTCAAATCCCAAATCCCTTAATTCCCAGAATTCTGGGAATGCTGGGAATTCCCAGAGACCCAACCCCAAATCCCAATCCCAGAATTCCCAGAATTCCCAAGGACCCAACCCCAAACCCCAATCCCTGAATTCCTGTAATTCCTGGAATTTTGGGAATTCCCAAGGACCAAAACCCGAATCACAGAATTCCCAGAATTCCCAGAATTCCCGGAATTCCCAAGGACCCAGCCCCAAATCCCAACCCCAGAATTCCTGGAATTCCCAGAATTCCCAAGGTCCCAGCCCCAAATCCCAGAATTCCCAGAATTCCTGGAGTTCCCAAGGACTCCACCCCAAATCCCAATCCCAGAATTCCCGGAATTCCTGGAATTTTGGGACTTTCCAAGGACCCAACCCCAAATCCCAGAATTCCCGGAATTCCCAAGGACCCAATCCCAAATCCTCTAATTCCTGGAATTTGGGGAGTTCCCAAGGATCCCGCCCCAAACCCCAGAATTCCCAGAATTCCCAAGGTCCCAGCCCCAAACCCCAATCCCAGAATTCCTGGAATTCCCAAGGACCCAACCCCAAACCCCAATCCCAGAATTCCCAGAATTCCTGGAATTTTGGGAGTTCCCAAGGACCCAGGCCCAAACACCGGAATTCCCAGAATTCCCAGAATTCCCAAGGACTCAATCCCAAATCCCAATCCCAGAATTCCCAGAATTCCCAAGGACTCAATTGCAAACCCCAATCCCAGAATTCCTGGAATTCCCGTAATTCCCAAGGACCCAGCCCCAAATCCCAGAATTCCCGGAATTCCCAGAATTCCCAAGGACCCAACCCCAAACCCCAATCCCAGAATTCCCAGAATTCCCGGAATTCCCAGGAACCCAATCCCATATCCTGTAATTCCCAGAATTTTGGGAATTCCCAAGGACCCAACCCCAAACCCCAATCCCAGAATTCCCAGAATTCCCAAGGACTCAATCGCAAACCCCAATCCCAGAATTCCTGGAATTCCCGTAATTCCCAAGGACCCAGCCCCAAATCCCAGAATTCCCGGAATTCCCTAGGATCCAATCCCGGAATTTCTGTAATTCCCAGAATTCCCAAGGACCCAGCCCCAAACCCCAATCCCAGAATTCCTGTAATTCCTGGAATTTTGGGAATTCCCAAGGACCAAAACCCAAATCACAGAATTCCCGGAATTCCCAATAACCCAATCCCAAATCCCAATCCCAGAATTCCCAGAATTCCCAAGGACCCAGCCCCAAACCCCAAATCCCAGAATTCCCAGAATTCCTGGAGTTCCCAAGGACCCGACCCCAAACCCCAGAATTCCCGGAATTCCCAAGGACCCAATCCCAAACCCCAGAATTCCCGGAATTCCCAGAATTCCCGGAATTCCCATAATACCCGGAATTCCCGGAATTCCCAAGGACCCGGCCCCAAACCCCGGAATTCCCGTAATTCCCGTAATTCCCAGCCCCAAACCCCAATCCCAGAATTCCTGTAATTCCCAAGGACCTGACCCCAAATCCCAGAATTCCCGTAATTCCCAGAATTCCCAAGGACCCGGCCCCAAACCCCGTAATTCCCGTAATTCCCAGGTTTCCCAGAATTCCCAAGGACCCAGCCCCAAACCCCAGAATTCCTGGAATTCCTGGAATTCCCAGAATTCCCAAGGACCCGGCCCCAAACCCCAGAATTCCCAGAATTCCCAAGGATCCATTCCCAGAATTCCTGTAATTCCCGTAATTCCCGGAATTCCCAAGGACCCGGCCCCGAACCCCGGAATTCCCGTAATTCCCAGAATTCCCAAGGACCCGGCCCCAAACCCCGGAATTCCCGTAATTCCCGGAATTCCCAAGGACCCAACCCCAAACCCCGTAATTCCCAGAATTCCCGGAATTCCCAAGGACCCAACCCCAAACCCCGGAATTCCCGGAATTCCCGAATTTCCCAGAATTCCCAAGGACCTGACCCCAAAACCCGTGATTCCCGGAATTCCGGGAATTCCGGGCATTCCCGAGGACCCGGCCCCAAACCCCAATCCCAGAATTCCTGGAATTCCCAAGGATCCAATCCCAGAATTCCTGTAATTCCCGGAATTCCCAAGGACCCAGCCCCAAACCCCGTAATTCCCGGAATTCCCGGAATTCCCAAGGACCCAACCCCAAACCCCGGAATTCCCGGAATTCCCATAATTCCCAGAATTCCCTGAATTCCCAAGGACCCAACCCCAAACCCTGGAATTCCCGTAATTCCCGGATTTCCCGTAATTCCCATGGACCCAGCCCCAAATCCCAGAATTCCCGTAATTCCCAGAATTCCCAAGGACCCAGCCCCAAACCCCAATCCCAGAATTCCTGGAATTCCCAGAATTCCCAAGGACCCATTTCCAAACCCCGGAATTCCCACAATTCCCGTAATTCCCAAGGACCCAGCCCCAAATCCCAGAATTCCCGTAATTCCCAGAATTCCCAAGGACCCAGCCCCAAATCCCAGAATTCACAGAATTCCCGGAATTCCCAAGGACCCAACCCCAAACCCCAGTCCCAGAATTCCTGGAATTCCCAAGGATCCAATCCCAGAATTCCTGTAATTCCCGGAATTCCCAAGGACCCAACCCCAAACCCCAATCTCAGAATTCCCAGAATTCCTGGAATTTTGGGAGTTCCCGAGGACCCGGCCGCAAACCCCAATCCCAGAATTCCTGGAATTCCCAAGGATCCAATCCCAGAATTCCTGTAATTCCCGGAATTCCCAAGGACCCGACCCCAAACCCCGGAATTCCCGGATTTCCCGGAATTCCCAAGGACCCAGCCCCAAACCCCGTAATTCCCGTAATTCCCGGATTTCCCAGAATTCCCAAGGACCCAGCCCCAAACCCCGATCCCAGAATTCCCGTAATTCCCAGAATTCCCAAGGACCCAGCCCCAAACCCCAATCCCAGAATTCCTGGAATTCCCAAGGACCCAACCCCAAACCCCAGAACTCCCGGAATTCCCAGAATTCCCAAGGACCCAGCCCCAAACCCTAATCCCAGAATTCCTGGAATTCCCAAGGACCCAGCCCCAAACCCCATAATTCCCGGAATTCCCGGATTTCCCAGAATTCCCAAGGACCCAGCCCCAAACCCCGTAATTCCCGGAATTCCCTGAATTCCCAAGGACCCGGCCCCGAACCCCGCGATTCCCGGAATTCCCGGAATTCCCAGAATTCCCGAGGATACACCAGGTGGGCGCAGGCGCTGAGCGCTCTCTGCCGCAGCCGCGTCCGCAGCGCCTCCGCCGGCTCCGCCCGCAGGAATTCCTGGGAAAAGGGGAAAAGCGGGAATGGGATGGAACGTTCCGGAATGGCCCCTCTGGAATGGCCACGGCGACCCTGAGGGGGACGGTGTCCCCTCCCAGTCCATCCCAGTCCCTCCCAGTCCCTACCAGTACCCCGTTATCCCATCCCAGTCCATTCCCAGTATCCCATCCCAGTCCCTCCCAGTATCCCATTATCCCATTCCAGTCCATCCCAGTATCCCATTATCCCATCCCAGTCCATTCCCAGTATCCCATACCAGTATCCCGTTACCCCATCCCAGTCCTTCCCAGTCCATCCCAGTCCATCCCAGTATCCCATTATCCCATCCCAGTCCATCCCAGTATCCCGTTATCCCATCCCAGTCCATCCCAGTATCCCATTATCCCATCCCAGTCCATTCCCAGTATCCCATCCCAGTATCCTGTTACCCCATCCCAGTCCCTCCCAGTCCATCCCAGTATCCCATTATCCCATTCCCAGTCCCTCCCAGTATCCCATTATCCCATCCCAGTCCATCCCAGTATCCCGTTATCCCATTCCCAATCCATTCCCAGTATCCCATTATCCCATTCCCAGTCCCTCCCAATATCCCATTATCCCATCCCAGTCCATTCCCAGTATCCCATCCCTGTCCATCCCAGTCCATCCCAGTATCCCATTATCCCATCCCAGTCCATCCCAGTATCCCATTATCCGGTCCCAGTCCATCCCAGTATCCCATTATCCCATTCCCAGTATCCCATCCCAGTATCCCGTTATCCCATCCCAGTCCATCCCAGTCCCTCCCAGTCCCTCCCAGTATCCCATTATCCCATCCCAGTCCATCCCAGTATCCCATTATCCCATCCCAGTCCTTCCCAGTCTCTCCCAATCCCCTTCCCAGTCCCATTCCCAGTCTCTCCCAGTCCTTCCCAATATCCCAGTCCCATCCCAGTCCATCCCCGTTAATCCCAGTCTCTCCCAGTATCCCATCGCAGTCCTTCCCGTTACCCCCTCCCAGTGTCCCATTATCCCATCCCAGTCCATCCCAGTTAATCCCAGTCTCATCCCAGTCCCATCCCAATTAATCCCTGTATCCCATCCCAGTCCCTCCCAGTATCCCATTATCCCGTCCCAGTCCATCCCAGTATCCCATTATCCCGTCCCAGTCCATCCCAGTATCCCATTATCCCATCCCAGTCCATTCCCAGTATCCCATCCCAGTCCATCCCAGTCCCATCCCAGTATTCCATCCCAGTCCATCCCAGTTAATCCCAGTCTCATCCCAGTCCCATCCCAATTAATCCCTGTATCCCATCCCAGGCTTTCCCCACCCCTCCCAGTCCCTCCCATTATCCCATTGCCCCATCCCAGTTAATCCCAGTCCATTCCCAGTCCATCCCATTATCCCATCCCAGTCCCTCCCAGTCCATGCCACTATCCCACTATCCCATTCCCAGTCCATCCCAGTCTGTCCCAGTCCCTCCCAGACCATCCCAGTATCCCGCTATCCCATTCCCACTCCCTCCTACTCCATCCCAGTCCCTCCCAGTCCATCCCAGTATCCCATTCCCAGTGCGTCCCAGTCCATCCTGTTATCCCCTTCCCAGTCCCTCCCAGTCTGTCCCAGTCCCTCCCAGTCCATCCCAGTATCCCATTATTCCATCCCAGCTCCCTCCCAGTCGCTCCCAGTCCCAATCCAGTATCTCATTACCCCATTCCCTGTCCGTCCCAGTCCGTCCCAGTCCATCCCAGTCCATCCCTGTATCCCATTACCCCACTCCCAGCCCCTCCCAGTCCCATCCTGTCCATCCCGCTATCCCATTCCCAGTCCCTCCCAGTCGGTCCCAGTCCCTCCCAGTCCATCCCAGTATCCCGTTATCCCATTCCCAGTCCCTCCCAGTCCTTCCCAGTCCATCCCAGTCCATCCCACTATCCCATTCCCAGTCCCTCCCAGTCCTTCCCAGTCCCTCTCAGTCCATCCCAGTATCCCGCTATCCCATTCCCAGTCCCTCCCAGTCGGTCCCAGTCCCTCTCAGTCCATCCCAGTATCCCGTTATCCCATTCCCAGTCCCTCCCAGTCCATCCCAGTCCCTCCCAGTCTGTCCCAGTCCATCCCAGTATCCCGTTATCCCATTCCCAGTCCATCCCAGTCCATCCCAGTCGGTCCCAGTCCCTCCCAGTCCATCCCAGTCGGTCCCAGTCCCTCCCAGTCCATCCCAGTCCCTCCCAATCCTTCCCAGTCCATCCCGCTATCCCATTCCCAGTCCCATCCCAGTCCATCCTGCTATCCCATTCCCAGTCCATCCCAGTCCCTCCCAGTCCATCCCAGTCCATCCTACTATCCCATTCCCAGTCCATCCCAGTCCATCCCACTATCCCATTCCCAGTCCATCCCGCTATCCCATTCCCAGTCCCTCCCAGTCCCTCCCAGTCCATCCCAGTCCATCCCTCTATCCCATTCCCAGTCCATCCCAGTCCATCCCAGTCCATCCCGCTATCCCATTCCCAGTCCATCCCAGTCCGTCCCAGTCTCACCACCATGAGCGCCACCAGCTGGGCCTTGCAGGCGATGCTGCCGGCGCCGCCGGGGTCGTTGCCGGGGTAACCGCCGCACTCATCGGGGTCGTTGCCGGGGTAACCGCCGAACTCAACGGGGTCGTTGCCGGGGTAACCGCCGGACTCATTGGGGTCGTTGCCGGGGTAACCTCCGAACTCATCGGGGTCGTTGCCGGGGTAACCGCCGGACTCATCGGGGTCGTTGCCGGGGTAATTCCCGAGCTTGCCGGGGTGGTTGCCGGGGTAATTCCCGAATTTGCCGGGGCGGTTGCCGGGGTAACCGCAGGCCAGGGCGCGGCCGATCATGCAGACACTGCGGGCCAGGCTCAGCTTCAGCACCGGGTCCTGCGGGACGGCAACGGCACCGGGATCGGGATCGGGATCGGGATCGGAACCGGGAGCGGGATCAGCCTGGAAACTGGGATCGGGATCAGCACAGACCGGGAATCAACCTGGAACTGGGATTGGGATCAGCCCAGAACTGGGATTGGGATCAGCCTGGAACTGGGATTGGGATCAGCCCAGAACCAGGATCAACCCAGAACCGGGATCGGGATCAGCCTGGAAACTGGGATTGGGATCGGCCCAGAACTGGGATTGGGATCAGCCCAGAACTGGGATCAGCCTGGAAACTGGGATTGGGATCAGCCTGGAAACTGGGATTGGGATCAGCCCAGAACTGGGATTGGGATCAGCCCAGAACCAGGATCAACCCAGAACCGGGATCGGGATCAGCCTGGAAACTGGGATTGGGATCAGCCCAGAACTGGGATTGGGATCAGCCCAGAACTGGGATTGGGATCAGCCCAGACCTGGGATCAGCCTTGAAACTGGGATTGGGATCGGCCTGGAACTGGGATTGGGATCAGCCCAGAACTGGGATTGGGATCAGCCCAGACCTGGGATCAGCCCAGAACTGGGATTGGGATCGGCCTGGAACTGGGATTGGGATCAGCCCAGAACTGGGATTGGGATCGGCCTGGAACTGGGATTGGGATCAGCCCAGAACTGGGATTGGGATCATCGGGATTGGGATCATCGGGATTGGGACCATCCTGGAAACCGGGATCAGCCTGGACCTGGGATCAGTGGGATTGGGATTACTGGGATTGGGATCAACCCAGAAACTGGGATTAGCCTGGAACTGGGATCAGCCTGGAACCGGGATCAGCCTGGAAACTGGGATCAGCCTCGAACTGGGATCAGCGGGATTGGGATCATCGGGATTGGGATCATTGGGATTGGAACCATCCTGGAAACTGGGATTAGCCTGGAACTGGGATCAGTGGGATTGGGATCACTGGGACTGGAACCATCCTGGAAGCCAGGATCAGCCCAGAAACCGGGATCAACCAGATTGGGATCATTTGGATTGGGATCATTGGGATTGGGATCAGCCCAGAAACCGGGATTAGCCCAGAAACCAGGATCAGCAGCATTGGGATGATTGGGATTGGGATTACTGGGATTGGAACCATCCTGGAACCGGGATCAGCCTGGAACTGGGATCAGTGGGATTGGGATTATTGGGATTGGGATCAGCCCAGAAACCGGGATGAGCCCAGAAATCAGCATCAGCAGGACTGGGATCAGCGGGATTGGGATCATTGGGATTGGAACCATCCTGGAAACCGGGATCAACCTGGACCTGGGATCAGTGGGATTGGGATTACTGGGATTGGGATCAGCCCAGAAACCGGGAAGAGCCTGGAACTGGGATTAGCCTGGAAACTGGGATCAGTGGGATTGGGATTATTTGGATTGGAACCATCCTGGAAACCGGGATCAACCTGGACCTGGGATCAGTGGGATTGGGATTATTGGGATTGGGATCAGCCCAGAAACCGGGATTAGCCCAGAAACCAGGATCAACCAGATTGGGATCATCGGGATTGGGATCATTGGGACTGGAACCATCCTGGAAACCGGGATCAGCCTGGAACTGGGATCAGTGGGATTGGGATTACTGGGATTGGGATCAGCCGAAACCGGGATCAGCCCTAAAATCAAAGAGGAATCAAAACAAACCAAACCAAAATCAAATCAAATTCCAGCAAGAAATCCAGGAATCCAGCAAAACCCAGGAATTCTGGAAAAATCCGGGAATTCCCTGGGGGAGCCGTTAGGGGCAGCGAGAGAGAGGCGTTAGGGGAGCCCTGGGAGGGAATTCCCGAGGGGAAAATTCCGGGAAAACCCCGGGAATGGCCCCAAAGGAGCCCTCGGAATTCCCGGGATGGGGAAAAACACGGGATTGATCCCAAAGGGAAGCTCCTGGGGGGGATTTGGGAATTTGGGATTTTGGGATTTGGAGATTTGGGAATTTTGGGAATTTTGAAATTTGGGATTTGGGGATTTTGGGATTTAGGATTTTGGGATTTGGGATTTTGGGATTTGGGATTTGGGGATTTTGGGGATTTTGGGGTTTTTGGGATTTGGGATTTTGGGATTTGGGATTTTGGGATTTGGGATTTGGGAATTTTGGGGATTTTGGAATTTGGGATTTGGGGGATTTGGGGATTTGGGATTTGGGATTTGGGAATTTTGGGGATTTTGGGATTTTGGGGATTTTGGGATTTGGGATTTGGGATTTGGGATTTTGGGGTTTTTGGGATTTGGGATTTGGGGATTTGGGGATTTTGGGATTTGGGATTTGGGGATTTGGGATTTGGGATTTTGGGGTTTTTGGGATTTGGGGATTTTGGGGATTTTGGGGATTTTGGGATTTGGGGATTTTGGAATTTTGGGGATTTTGGGATTTGTGGATTTTGGGGATTTGGGGATTTGGGGATTTTGGGGATTTGGGGGATTTTGGGATTTGGGGATTTGGGGATTTGGGGGATTTTGGGATTCGTGGATTTTGGGATTTGGGGATTTGGGATTTGGGGATTTGGGGATTTGGGATTTTGGGGTTTTTGGGATTTTGGGATTTGGGGATTTGGGGATTTGGGGATTTTGGGATTTGGGGATTTGGGATTTTGGGATTTGGGGATTTTGGGATTTGGGGATTTGGGGGATTTGGGATTGGGGATTTTGGGGGATTGGGGGATTTTGGGATTGGGGATTTTGGGGATTTGGGGATTTTGGGATTTGGGGATTTGGGGATTTTGGGATTTGGGGATTTTGGGGATTTTGGGGATTTTGGGATTTGGGATTGGGGATTTTGGGGATTTGGGGGATTTGGGGGATTTGGGATTTTGGGATTTGGGATTTTGGGATTTTGGGGTTTGGGAATTTTGGGATTTGGGAATTTTGGGGATTTTGGGATTTGGGATTTTGGGATTTTGGGATTTGGGGATTTGGGAATTTTGGGGATTTTGGAATTTGGGATTTGGGGGATTTTGGGATTTGGGATTTGGGATTTGGGAATTTTGGGGATTTTGGGATTTGGGGGATTTTGGGATTTGGGATTTGGGATTTGGGATTTTGGGGTTTTTGGGATTTGGGATTTGGGGATTTGGGGATTTTGGGATTTGGGATTTGGGGATTTGGGATTTGGGATTTTGGGGTTTTTGGGATTTTGGGATTTTGGATTTTGGGATTTGGGATTTTGGGATTTGGGATTTCGGGATTTGGGGATTTTGGAATTTTGGGGAATTTGGGATTTGGGGGATTTTGGGATTTGGGATTTGGGATTTGGGGATTTTGGAATTTTGGGGATTTTGGGATTTGTGGATTTTGGGATTTGGGATTTTGGGGATTGGGGATTTGGGGATTTGGGATTTTGGGATTTTGGGATTTGGGGATTTTGGGGATTTTGGCCTGGGGAGGCCTTTGGAAAACTCAGGAATTCCAGGGGATTTTCTGGAATTTTGGGATGGCGGAATTCCAGAATCAGGGAATGACTGAATTATGGGATGGTGGAATTGATGGAATTGATGGAATTCCAGGAATCCAGAATCAGGGAATTCTGGAATTCCGAGCTCCTGGAATGATCGGATTGGTGGAATTATGGGATGGTGGAACTCTGGAATTCTGGGATCAGGGGATTTCTGAAATCATGGAATTGCAGATTCATGGAATTCTGGGATCATGGAATTCCAGATTCATGGGGGATCATGGAATTCTGGGAGTGTGGAATTCTGGGATCTTGGAATTCTGGGATCAGGGAATTCCAGAATCACAGGATCATGGAATTGATGGAATTCTGGGACCACGGAATTCCAGATTAATGGAATTCTGGGATCTTGGAATGATGGAATTCTGGGATGGTGGAATTTCAGATTTATGGAATTCTGGGACAGCAGAATTCCAGAATCGTGGGATCATGGAATTGATGGAATTGATGGAATTCTGGGATCTTGGAATTCCAGATTCATGGAATTCTTGGATCTTGGAATGATGGAATTCTGGGACGGCAGAATTCCAGATTTATGGAATCGTATGGAATTCTGGAAGTGTGGAATTTGGGAATTCTGGAATTAGGGAATTCTGGGGTCTTGGAATTCCAGAATCACGAGATCATGGAATTGATGGAATTGATGGAATTCTGGGACCACGGAATTCCAGATCCATGGAATTCTGGGATCATGGAATTCCAGATTCATGGAATTCTGGGATCTTGGAATGGTGGAATTCTGGGACGGCAGAATTCCAGATTTATGGAATCGTATGGAATTCTGGGAGTGTGGAATTTGGGAATTCTGGAATTCTGGGATCGGGGAATTCCAGATTCATGGAATTCTGGGATCAGGGAATTCTGAGACAGCAGAATTCCAGAATCACGGGGTCATGGAATTGATGGAATTCTGGGATCAGGGGATTTCTGAAATCATGGAATTGCAGATTCATGGAATTCTGGGATCATGGAATTGCAGATTCATGGAATTCTGGGATCATGGAATTCCAGATTCATGGGGGATCATGGAATTCTGGGAGTGTGGAATTCTGGGATCTTGGAATTCTGGGATCAGGGAATTCTGGGATATTGGAATTCCAGATTCATGGGGGATCATGGAATTCTGGGATGGTAGAATTTTGGAATTACGGAATTCTGGGATCAGGGAATTCTGGGATCTTGGAATTCCAGAATCACAGGATCATGGAATTGATGGAATTCTGGGATCATGGAATTCTGGGATCTTGGAATGATGGAATCCTGGGAATGTGGAATTTGGGAATTCTGGAATTCTGGGATCAGGGAATTCCAGGTTCATGGAATCCTGGGATCGTGGAATTCCTCTGCCAGGAAAGGCCTTTTCCCATCCCTTTTTCCCAGGAATTTTCCCGGGAATTCCGGCGTTTTCTCGGGAAGCGCTTCCAGCCCGGAAGGAGAAGAAAAAGCAGAAAGAGGAAAAGAATTCCAAGGCCAATCCCCAAAATTCCCTACCTTGGTCTCTACTTTTATTCCCAGAACCTGAACGGGCGGAAAAAACAAAATTTTCCCATCAGGAAAATCCCAAATTTCCCCGGGAAGGAAAAAAATTCCAGCGGGAAAAATGAAAAAAAAACCAAAATTCCATTGGGAAAACCCAAATTCCAGCAGGAAAAAAACCCAAAATTCCACCAGGAAAAGCGAAAATTCCCAGAAAATACTGGGAAAGTTCTCAGAAAATTCCTGGAAAATTCCTGGAAAATTCCCAAAAGTTCCCAGAAAAATTTGGAAAATTCCTAAAAAAAAATTCCAGAAAATTTCTGGGAAATTCTGGGAAATTTCCTGGGAAATCACAAAAAAATTCCCAGGAAAATGCCTGGAAAATTCCTGAAAAATAAAAATTA
The DNA here is from genome assembly GCF_027477595.1 of Haemorhous mexicanus. Classification (NCBI taxonomy): domain Eukaryota; kingdom Metazoa; phylum Chordata; class Aves; order Passeriformes; family Fringillidae; genus Haemorhous; species Haemorhous mexicanus. The sequence continues at coordinate 157,739,608 of NC_082341.1, read as the reverse complement.
AAAAAATCCAGAAAATTCCCAGAAGAATTCCAGGAAAATTCCTCAAAAATTCCCAGAAATTTTCTTGAAGAATCTCAGAAAATTCCAAGACAATTGCAAAAAAAATTCCAGAAAATTCCCCATAAATTCCCCATGAAATTCCCATAAAATTCCCAATAATCTCTCCAAAATCCCTCCAAAATCCCCCCAAATATTCCCCAAAAATCCCCCCAAAATTCCGAAAAATTCCCAGTAATTTCCCAAAAATCTCTCCAAAAATTCCCAAAATTTCCCAAAAAATTCCCCAAAAATTCCCCTAAAACTCCCCAAAAATTCCCATAAAATTTCCAAAAATCTCTCCAAAAATTCCCATAAAATTCCCAAAATTCCCAAAAAAATCTGAAAAAAAAAAACCAAAAAATTCCAAAACAACTCTCAAAAATTCCCAGAAAATTCCCAAAAATCTCTCCAAAAATTCCCAGAAAATTTCCAGATTTTTTTCCCAAAATTCGCAAAAAAATCCTCAAAAAATCCCCCAAAAATCCCAAAAAAATCCCCAAAAAATTTTGAAAAGATTCCCAAAAATTCCTCCAAAATTCCCAGTAAATTCCCAAAAATCTCTCCAAAAATCCCATAAAATTCCCAATATTTTCCTGTAAATTCACAAAAAATCCCCCCAAAATCCCCCCAAAATTCCGAAAAAAAATTCTAAAAAATTCTGAAAAAATTTCAAAAAAATTCTGAAAAAGTTCCAAAAATTCCTATAAAATTCCCAGTAAATTCCCAAAAATCTCTCCAAAAATTCCAGAAAATTCCTTAAAAAAATCTTTCAAAAATTCCCACAGAATTCCCCCAAAATTCCCAAAATTTCCCCGTGAATTCCCAAAAGTAGCTCCAAAAATCTCCAGAAAATTCCCCAAAAAATTGCTAAAAAATTCAAAAAAAATTGGAAAAAATGCTGAAAAAATTCTGAAAAATTCCCCCAAAAATCCCCAAAAATCTCTCCAAAAAATTCTCAAAAATAATTCCAAAAATTCCCATAAAATTCCCAAAATTTCCCCAAAAATCCCCAAAAAATCCTCCAAAATTACCCCAAAATTCTGAAAAAATTCTGGAAAATGCCCCAAAAATTCCCAGCAAATTCCCAAAAATCTCTCCAAAAATTCCAGAAAATCCCCAAAAAATCCCCCGGAAATCCCCATCGAATTCTCAATAAATTCCTATAAAATTCCCAGTAAATTCCTAAAAAATCTCCAAAAATTCCAGAAAATTCTCAGAAAATCACTCAAAAATTCCCACAGAATTCCCCCCAAATTCCCAAAATTTCCCGAAAGTAGCTGCAAAAATCTCCAGAAAATTCCCCCCAAAAAATTGCAAAAAATTTCCAAAAAATTTGGAAAAAATTCATAAAAAATTCTAAAAAAATTAGGAAAAATTCCCAAAAAATTCCCCAAAATTCTGAAAAAATTCCCAAAAATCTCTCCAAAAATTCCCATAAAATTCTGAAAAAATTCCCAAAAATCTCTCCAAAAATTAAAAAAAATTCCCAGAAAATCTCTCAAAAATTCCCACAGAATTCCCCCAAAATTTCCCAGTGAATTCCCAAAAGTAGCTCCAAAAATCTCCAGAAAATTCCCCCCAAAATTGCAAAAAATTTCCAAACAAATCAGAAAAAATGCTGAAAAAATTCTGAAAAATTCCCCCCAAAATCCCCCAAAATTTCGAAAAATTCCCAAAAATCTCTCCAAAAATTCCCATTAAATTCCCAGTAAGTTCCCAAAAATCTCTCCAACAATTCCAAAAAAATTCCCTAAAAAATATCTCAAAAATTCCCACAGAATTCCCCCAAAATTTCCCGGAAGTAGCTGCAAAAATCTCCAGAAAATTCCCCCAAAAAATTGCAAAAAATTTCCAAAAAATTCGGAAAAATTCATAAAAAATTCTAAAAAAATTAGGAAAAATTCCCAAAAAATTCCCCAAAATTCTGAAAAAATTCCCAAAAATCTCTCCAAAAATTCCCATAAAATTCTGAAAAAATTCCCAAAAATTCAAAAAAATTCCCAGAAAATCTCTCAAAAATTCCCACAGAATTCCCCCAAAATTCCCCATGAATTCCCAAAAGTAGCTCCAAAAATCTCCAGAAAATTCCCCAAAAAATTGCAAAAAAATTCCAAAAAAATCCGAAAAAATTCTGAAAAAATTCTGAAAAA